>NC_056734.1:477274543-477372043 GCF_019279795.1 Protopterus annectens
GTGGTAATGATACTAAAGTAAAGAGATGTTTTTTTTTCCATTCTTTTTTATTATTAAGAAATATAGGCATTACAGTGCAAAAAGAGAAAAAAAGTCTATAGAAAAGCATGTTTAAATTAATAGGATGTAATCTTGGGTTGCAGAGGTGGGGGGTGGGGTGCAAAAGTATATATATTATAATATATGTAGAGCTGAAATGTTATGTTTTACTTTTGCAGAGGTGAATGTCTGTATTAAGAGTCTTGACTTATTCTAATAAGTTTTAAGTGGAAAAGAGTAAATAAGAGAACACTGAATGTGAAGAAAAGCTTTCCTTTAGCAATAAATGTTTCAGCTTGTCTTTAGAAGCCTGCAACTGAGGGATACATTTTTCTTACATTTCCATGGAGACAAGCTGATTATAGAAAAATAAAAAGCACTCATTTCTTCAAGGCTAAACATTAATGTTTTCTGAAAGCATGCAAGATGTTTTTCACATCTGTGAGGGGAGTAAAATAAAATCACCAACTTGTGTAATGAGAATCATAGGCAGTAATGTGGGTTTGGTGCAATGGTTAAAGTCTTCACCTCATAAACACAAGGGACAAGGTTTGATTTTGACTTTAAATGGCACTTCAGGGCAGTTGGCCTAATAATCATCTATGGACTTCAGGTTAGATAAGACCTGTGTTTGTAGCTGCCTATTTGGGGCACATTTTCCTATTAGGAGGGTTAAACTTTATTATTTGATGATATACATAATTTTGTCTCATTGTAGTAAGTTAACAGATTATTAGGTGCTTGAGGTGTTTGTTTTTTGTTTGAGTGTTTTCATTAAAACAAAAAAGTATCTAAAATGTGACATAGGTTTAAATAGAAACTCTAAGAAAAAACTATATAAAGGCGCAACCTGCCAAACATTAGTGTGTGCATGCATCACAAAAGCTGTAAATAGACATTTAGAAAGCTGTCATATGTAATAGGTGTAAATAATGACTTATCATAATGGCAATACTTTCCATATTATCTTGGAAAGGAAATGGTCTCACAGGTATAAACAAAAAGGAAAGAATATGTAACTATATTAAGAAATGCAGAATGCAAATAGCAATGCTGCAGGAAACACATTTGGAAAGACCTGAGCATCTAATTTGGTAAAAAAAGGATTTCAGGATGGATATTCAGCAGAATATCAAGGACAAGGGAAAAGATGAGCACTTATATTAATTGCTACAGGCACTCAATATGGACAGAATAGAAAATAAGATAATAATAACAGATTTGTGGTAATAAGAGGCTACTGGCAAGGGATGAGGATTATGGTGGCACATATTTATATTCCACCTAAAACTGCTATTATGGAGCTTAAGAAATTATAAGAGAAATTAACAGTTTTCAGCTGGGAATGTTACTTACAGGTAGGGAATGAAATTTGATTTGCAAAAATAAGGATGTATCTGGCAGATCTAGAACAGAAAAAAAAATAACAAAAGAGGATACATTTCTGAAGGAATGTATGAAAATATCTGGCATGGAAGTTGTGAATTCAGTAGTAGGAACTCATAGAGAATTTACATATTATTCCCCAAGGTACAATAACTGGGTTAGACTGGATAGAAATTATATTTCACAAGAACATGTTCATTTAACTGAGAGTCTTGACACAGATCCAATAATTATTTCAGATAAAAAGGCAGTGTAAAGAAGTAAAAATTAGACACTGGTGCCTCCACATCTACCAGTTAAAAACAGAGGAGTTTAAGGAATAGATAGCAGACATTATTTGGGAGTTATTAGGAAAGATAAAAAGTACTCCAGAAGTTATAGGTAGTGAGTGGGATAACATTAAAGAGGAATTTAAAAATAGGGTAGAAATAAAAGAAAAGAGATATGATTAAGAAGTGACAAGAATTATTTAGAGGGTCTGGCAGAAGTTAAAGTATTGCAGAATAAGGGAAATCTCACGGAACAAGAAGAGGCATGACTGCAGAGTGCTAAAGAGGAAATAAGGGAGTACCTGAATAATATGCATGAGTTTAGAAAAATTGCTAGTAAACAACTATTTTTTCATAACTCCAGTGCACAAAAACTTTTAGCACAATGACTTAGGCAACAGAAAGCAAAAAGGGTTGTCATCAAATTTATGAAGATTATAACAAGAAAAATAACCAGAGATCATGTATAGGTATTAAAGATATTTTAGAAATTTTATGAAAATTTGTATGAAGCAGGAAAAAAGTAGAAATCAAGAAAAAGCACAAATGTAAATATTTATGGAAGACTTAAATATGCCAAGGTTAGAGGTAGATGAGGCTCAACAATTAACTGTTAAGATAGAAGAAGATGAGATAAATGATGATGCACAACCAATTTGCAGGAAAATCTCCAGAAATAGATGGTATTCTATTGGAAGTTAGGAAGGAAGAAAGTGATAAAGATCTACAAGTTTTTAACAATATTTTAAAGGATGGAAAGCACCAACATCCTCTGAAAAAGCTATGGTGGCTATAATACTAAAAGGCAGTGAAGACCCATAAGATTCAACTTCATATAGGCCCATTTCAATTATTATAAAAAATATTTATACCTAAAATGGCTAGAAGAATGGCAAAGGTGTTGCCAAAATAGATATATATGGATTAATGGGGTTTTGTCTAAGTGAGGCAAACATTTGACAACATTAATAGAACAATGATGATCCAAAGGGAAGATGAATGTAAGAAAATGCCACTGTTGTTGGTGGGTCTTGATGCAGAGAAAATATCTGGCAGAGTAAGCTGGGATTATATGAGTAGAGCAATGGAAACATTTGCATTCCGCAATACAATAATAATGTTAATTAGGAAGATGTATGAGAGATCAGAGGCAAAAATCAAAGTGGAGGGTTCCTGTCTGATACATTGTGTCTGAACAATGGAAACCAGACAGAGCTGCCCTCTTTCCTCGTTATCTTCTTCCTTATATTTACAGCCATTGGCAAAAAAATGAAGGACTCTGAAGTTCAAATATATGATTGGTATGGTAATCAAGAAAAGTTGCCTTTTTTGCAGATGACATTATTTTGTACCTTTGAAACCAGAAAAGAGCATCTCAGTATTGTGGAACATTCTGAGACAGCTCTCATTTTTTCCAGGATATAAAATTAATGAAATTAAAACAAAGGTTATTGTTGTAAACTGTAAACTATGACCCTACACATGAACTGATTCAGCAATGCCCATATTTATGGGGACATGATAAAAAGAAGTATTTAGGAATATGGGTTAAAAAGAATTCTGTTATGACAGCTAAGGATATGTGGGAGGAGACTAAACAAAAGATAATACAAAAACCTGAGAAACTGTAAGTTCTTGCCTATGGATATGGATAGCAAGATACAAGCAGTACAAATGTTTTTAGCCTCTTTAGTTTTATACACAGTTCAGGCATATTTTTATCAACCAGAGGAGAAGTTGTGGATAGTAATAAACAGTTGAAGGATTTTATCTGGCAGAGGAAGAGGGCAAGAGTCAAATGGGATAAGCTGATCCTTCCAATAGAACAAGGTTGTTTATGATTAACTATTTGAAGGGATATTATACATACAACAGGAAGGGCTTCACAGCACACTTAACATGTGTATTAAGTAAATCTCATACAACTGCAGATATGAACACTGTTTATTAGTTTTTAAAATCAATAAAATGTATATATAAAGTGCTTTTCGTCTTTCTCATTGAAAAACTTAATCAGACATCAAATACACTTTACTGGTTCATTTTATACATTTGAATTCTAAATGTCAGCATTAAGTGATTAGCAAGCCTTCCCCATGCCTTTTTATTGGCATGGGGAGGCTTGCTAATCACATGATGTATTTGATGTCTGAGTAAGTTTTTTTATGGTAGTACAAGATTTACTTAATACACCTGTTAAGTTTGCTGTGAAGCCATTCCTGTTGTATTGGTGCTCATTGTGTTTTGGAATTTTGGGATAGTCTACATTACACAAGTTGAAAGCTACAATTCAAAGTGAAAAGTGATGACAATGAAGTGTGGGGGGGGATCAAGAAATAAGGAGAGAGTGGGATTTTGGATGAAGATCATTAAGGAGGATAACAACAGTCATACAGAATATTATATTCATAAAACAGAAAAAGTACACTAAGAACTAAGCCAAAACAGGAATGGAGAAAAGAGATTCTGCTGCTAGGGATAACTGTAATTAGGAGTACAAAAAACTGTCAAAAGAGGGCAGGCAAAGGAACTAAGGTATTGGGAACAAATAATTAGATAGGGAAAGGTAATTAGATAGGGAAAGGTAATAGAATGGGAAGAAGTTAAGAAGCCATTTGGACTCCAGGCTTTAGACTGCCTTCCATATCAGGGATTGATAGAGTATAGGCAAAAAGAAAGGTGCAGAGGAATCCTAAGTGAAAGACCTGCACTGGTTGAGTATATAGTTGAATCTAGAATAGAAGCTGCTGTTAAAAATTATATAATTAGTAGGGCATATAAATATTGCACAATAACTATAGGAATCAATCAGAGGAGGTCAGAAAATTTGAGAAAATGAATTAGATAAGCAGTTCAGAAAGAAACAATGGAGGACATATAGGTATTTACTAAAACAAAAAAAAAACATATTATTGCCCTACACCCCCACAAGGGACCTCTGTTCTGATAATAAATTGCTACTAAGCACTACTAAAGTAAATAATTAATGGGGGACTCATTACACTCTTGTTACATCTCCAAGCTCTGGAACACTATTGCTGCACAAGTAAAAATGACTAACAAACATCCAAGCTATAAAGTACATCTCACACAATACCTTAGCCAGTCTTGTTCATGCTCATGTTCATCAGCAGGTTGAGACCTCTAATAAAAGCATAAACTTCATATTGTGTAGAACAATTTTTTTGCCCTCCTTTACTTGAGTCATTATACCCCTAACAACTATCCCTCCTGCATTTGAATTAATGCATCCCTTTCCATCCCCCCCAAACAACACTTCTAATCTTGCTCTTTTTTTGTAACTGCCCCCATCCACTGGTGTACCTCTGTCATGAATCTTCAGTATGCCTAAGTTATATACCTTCTAGATATACCAGTTTGGAAAAGGGAGCCTAAATAGAACCAATCCTATACCATGCTCTCTGTCATATGCTGTTATAACTATCCTCCTATGCAATAGTAATATCTTCAATCCCTTCCTACATAATTTTACAACTTACTTCAATATATCTCTTGAATTCTTTACAAGCCTATGATGATGTGAGGTGTTGTCAGCTATGCCAGGAGAAGTAGGGCAGTGGATATTAACATATGTCATCATAGCTAGCTGGAGTTTCGTGAAGAATTATAAGTAATTTCTATATCAAACTGATTTGTCCAGGTGCTTATGTTGAACATGTATTTGTAAATCTGCTGGTGTTAAAAATATACCAAGAGTGGGTCTTGCTGTACAGAAAGAAATACATCTGTATGTCAGACTGTATTGTAACTATTGAAATTAATGTAGTGTAACAGAGGATACTGGAAGAGAAGAGGTTAATCTCAGTCCAGCTAACTTTGAAAAGTAGTCTGAAATTAAATTACCTGGATTAGGCCATAAAGATTGCATCTCACAGGTCTGATTGCAGCCAGAGATTAAATGTTTGTGAAAATCAGGACTAGGAATCCTATTGTATTGTCCTTAAGGGTGAAATAATTGCTACCCTGGAAGGTGGAAGTTTTTGAAATGGTTTTATAGCTTCCAGATGCTATAACACATCTTAGCAAAGCTCTATGTGTGTATATGGTGGCACATATGTGCATGATTCTGGCTCAGCTTCTAGTAAAGGGATAGTGTGGAAACCAGAAGTCAGATGACCACAAGTGATGTTATTCTATAGCCAGCACTGAAATTATATTTAGATATTAGTGAGAGATGTCACTTATCTCTCAGTAGTTTGTTTTTGAAACCTGATAAAGAAAGACCACTCACCCACTTCATCTTGCCGTGCTCTAGTAAGTGGACTAAGAGATGGTAATTCTTTAGATCAGTCAGGAAAATATAGTGAGATTAGTTAAGTATTGTTTTACTGTTGTCATTTATTTTTTAATATTTCCTGTGATTGAAACTCTGGTGTTTATTGTAAATAGATATTTAGTATTTTCATGTTCTTTTATTATTTATTATTAAATATATTTAAACTTTTCATTGTGGCTAGTCTTTTAGAGAATATTTTAACCTTTGAGAGTACTTATATTTATTTGGTGACCCTGTGGCCACTCCTGAAAGCTTTGCTGCATTGGTCAAATACTACCATTTGTATTAGTATTAATTTTACTCAATATAATTGGGTACCCTTTTAAGAGTCTTAGAGTAGCTGGCTTTGGAGTGTTCTGGTGGCAGTATCTCCCTTATAGTCTGGGCAAAGGGGGCATAGTTGGTAAATCTGTGCAAGCCATTCCCAGGTATGTGTGTATATGTGTGAAAATCAGATCTCAAAGACTGTGGGTGTCAGCTACTTGGAGCAGGGACAAAGAGCACTGATTTCACAAAGATGGTGGTGGAGGACTTGGTTTGGAACACTCAGCTGAGGACTCAACTCTACAGCTATGTCAGTGTGGGGTAGCATTTGAGGCATGGATAGAGAGAGGGGAACCCAGCCCCAGGACTGAGTGTGCTCCCTGTGTGCTCTTAAGTGAAACTGTGCTAGGTGTAGAGAGCAGCACCTGAAAATAGTGTGTATCTACTTTTTTTCCAAGTTAACATCCCTCACTGATGTCAGTGGTGAGGATTTAGGTTCCTTGATCACTGACACAGAGCAAGGATGTCATATATTGGTGAACAGTGGTGTGGATATTAGTTGAACTTCTGTAGCCTGTAGGCAGTTGTCACTGAAAGTGTATGTATCAGCAGCCACAAGGTAAACATACAGAGTTTCATTTTCACAACAGTTTTATTTATTTTTTTGGTTAGTTTAGTTTAGTCTGGGAAAGCAGGCATTATGTCACAGAGGATTATGGCAAGCTGACAAAGAACCAGTTGGCCAAGATGTGCAAAGCCAAAGGACTGGTGCATGCTAACCTATCTAAAGAGGAAATTATTTCAGGCTTAGTCACAGCTGTAGCCCAGACCAGCAACCAGGAAGACAACCTTTCTGTCGATGGGCATGTGCAGCCCTCAGAAATAGGACAGTTCACCTTTTCCTCAGAGGACTTAAAATTTGTCTGGAGTTAAAGAGACGTGAACTGAAGACCAAACATTTGCAATTAGAATAGGTAGAGAGACTTTGGGGTTTGGCAGCTGAAGAAAATGAGAAACTCTGATGTTTGGTGGCTAAAGAAAATGAAAGATTGTGGCATTTGGAGGTTGAAGAAAATGTGAAGCAGTGTCATCATTAGAGACTCTTCATCAGGGTCATGGAGGTAATGGAGAAGGAAATAACTGAAACACAGAAGCAATAAAGGACAGCAAATTTCTTCCACAGTTTACGCAGGGTGATAATTTTAATAGTTGTATTCATATATTTGAAAGAGTATGTAAATAGTATAATGTTCATAGGTTCATAGGTTCATAGGTTCATACTAGGCTATCTGCCCTAGGGCATTTATAAGCCTAGCCAGAGTGTGTTTGGCTTTCGCCACCCATTTTAAATTAATTTTGCTATGCCCTTTTTCGAGGTTAGTATACTGTGCCTCTGTCTAACAGTGACACAGAAGTGATACCCAGGGTAAATCTACGATCCCCCATCCACTCATCAAGATTCCTCTTGAAGAGAGTCAATGAGGGACTCTGCCTAACCTGGACTGGGATTTTATTCCAGAGTGAAGGGCGCCTCTGGGTTATGAATCTGTCCCCTCAGCATGTCCTATTTATTTCAGTGCTGAGGTTCAAGTCTCTCGAGCGCGTAGCTCGATGGGATTTGGATTTTCTGAGGTGCAGCATGTCCATTAATTCCGGGTTGGACATGACTTTATACGTCAGGCACAGATCGCCTCTGAGCAGGCGGTATGCCACTGAGTAGAGCTGGAGTTTCTTTAACTGGGCAGCATATGGCATCTGTTTGAGTACTTTGATCCTCTTGGTGAGGTACTTTTGGGGTCTTTCCAGTTGTTGCAGGTGTCTGGTAAGGTACATCCCAAAAGGGGCATTGTACTCAGTTATGGGCCTGATGAGGGATGAGTAAAGAGGCACGATGACCTCCCCTGATCTAGATGTGAATCCCTTCATGATTAGGTGGGCTATATAAAATGTTTTTCTAACCACTTTGGCCACATGGTTGTCAAATGAGAGATTGCTATCAACTTGGGTCCCCAGGTCCCTAATTACTTCTTCTGTACTTAATGGATTACCACCTATGTGGTAATTTGTGGGCACTTTGTTTTTGCCAAAGGGATGACTATACACTTTTGGCGTTTAGCCTGAGGCCATGGCTCTGGCACCAGTTGTCTGTTTCTATGAGGCCCTTTTGGAGGATGCTTGTGTCGGCTGGAGAGTCGATTATAGCACCCAGTTTGCAGTCATCTGCGAACTTGGTCAGCCACAGTCCTTCCGTGTTGGCCTGTACCTCCGAGAAATATATACCGAACAGGAGAGGTCCCAGGACTGAGCCTTGTGGGACGCCACTTGTAACTGGTTTGGAGTCTGACATGGCTCCAGCAATTCTAACCATGTGGGTTCTGTCCTTGAGCCAGTTTGCAACCCATCTAGTGACATAGGGGTTTATATTTAAGCTGGTGAGCTTATCTATAATGCCTGAGTGGGGTATTGTATCAAGGCTTTTGTGAGGTCCAGGTAGGCTGTGTGGACCACCTTCCCTTGTCAATGGCCTTGGTGACTGTTTCAAAGAAATCGACCAGGTTTAAGAGGCAGGATCTGCCCTTAACAAAGCCGAACTGGGTAGGATCCAGTGTCTGTAGGTCCCCAATATCTTTTTTTATGAGGTCCATGATGATCCTTTCCATAGCTTTGCAGACCAAGCTAGTCAGGCTTATGGGGCAATAGTTTCCAGGATCCGTTGAGGCACCACCTTTGTGGAGAGGGACCACTGTTGCTGTACGCCACTCTTTGGGTACATATCCTGTGGTAAGGCTGAGATTGAACAGTAGTTTTATGTTTGGGTTTAGCTCTTCTTGGAGTTCATGTAGGATGCAGCCCGGGACACCGTCTGGTCCCATTGATGCTGTGTTTTTTGCTTTGGAGAGGGCGGCTCTTACCTGAGCACCCCACCTTTTGGTGGGGAGGGGGGGAGAAGTTTGCGCTGAACCCGTCAGCTAGGATGTTGGCAATGTCTGTGGGTTCGGTGTATTTTTTGTCATTTTGGACTAA
Source organism: Protopterus annectens (assembly GCF_019279795.1). Lineage (NCBI taxonomy): Eukaryota > Metazoa > Chordata > Ceratodontiformes > Protopteridae > Protopterus > Protopterus annectens. The sequence goes on from NC_056734.1 coordinate 477,283,823, forward strand.
TTCTGAGCATATCTGGGAATTCCCACCCAGGTTCCTAGCATAACTAAAGAAAGCCTTGTGATTATCCTTAGTGTCCTGTGCAATTTTTCTCTCGAAGCTGGCCTTAGACAATTTTATGAGTGCCTGTAATTTTTTGCTAACACTGATCAGAGATGCCTTCCCTTTTTGGGATTTTGCTCTATCATGTAGTAGCTTCCTCCTTCTATTGTATAGTTTGTTTATGGCTGGGGTCCACCAGACAGGACGTCTGCCTTTGGAGGATTGGGTCTTGGTTTTATTTGGGATTGCATGATCCATGCATTCCTGAAGGTGTTCATAGAATGCATTTATAAAGGATTCTGCGGTCTGGGCCGTATTTTCCACAGGCCCGGGGGCTTTGAAGGATTCCACCTCGGTTTTGAGGAGTGTGAAATTTGCTTTAGAGAAGTTTTTCACTGTGGTTTTCTGGGCAGGGGTGGAGTCAGGATGTGAATATCCAGTGAGATTAGTTTATGGTCTGATCTTACCAGTGAGGGATACACTTCTGGTCTGGAGCATAGAGTCCCCATGTTGGTGATGATCAGGTCCAGTATGTTTTCCCCTCTTGTGGGAGTGGTAACAAGTTGTTCCATAGCATTTGAGTTTATAAATTCTAGGAACCTTTGAGCTAGGGTGCTGGAGCTAGAGTAATGCTCCCAGTCTATGTTTGGGTAGTTGAAGTCGCCCAATATAATGGTGTTTGGAGAGACCTTCATATTTTCCAGTGTTCTCAGGAAGGCCGAGTGGGGTTCCTGGGTTTGGGAGGGTGGTCTGTAGCAGGCTATAAACTGGAAGGCAGTTTTACCCACTGTTAGTTGCACATGGATAGTCTCTGATGCTTCGTGCTGTGCCACCAACCTGGAGGTGTGGGTATCTTTGATGAATATTGATACTCCCCTCCTTTTCTGGTTCGGTCCAAGTTTTGGGGCCGAAAAGCATGGTATGAGGTATAACCTGGTAGTGCTGGGGTGCTCTCGGGAGCCTTGAACCAGGTTTCTGTTACTGCACAGATATCGATGTTCTCCATGCTAAGGAGAGTTTTGAGTGCATGCATCTTGAGGTTTAGACTTCTGGCGTTGAGTAGCATTACTCTTAGTTTCTTATCCCTTGTGATACCTATGGAGGTGGGTTTGTCTTTTGAGCCTTGCCTAAAAAAGGCACTATGGGGGTAGCAAGAGCCTTTGCCAATATCCGAAAGCCCAGGGGTGACAGGTGCAAGCCATCCCTAGCGAAGCATCGTGGCCTGCCGAGCATGCCATCCCAGGCTGACAGGCATTGGATCCCCTTTGAATGACACCAATACTTAAGCCAGTTGTTGAAATTGATCATCTTGTCTTCATATTGTGGCATCATTCTTGGTGAGGGTAAGATGCTACTCAAGGTCAGGGTCATACCGGCCTGGGCCACATGCTCAGAGAGCTCCTCTATGTCTCTTTTCATGTAGTCCAGGGAGGTACATCTCAGGTCATTCACACCAGCATGGACAATGACTGAGTCATATTTGTAATTGCCTTGGAGTGACCTGAGTGCTTGTGTTATGTGGCGGATCCTAGCGCCCGACAGGCAGCTCACCGTGACCTTCTCCATGTTCAGCCTGGTGAGCGGGACGTCAGTGTGCCTGGCGATAGAGTCACCTATTACAAGTGTATCAGGTGTGTTGTTTAGCCTTAAGGGCTGTGACTGTTCGGCACACTGGCTTTGTGAGCTATGTGTTGCACGTGTTTTGTTTTGGGGTAGCGGTTGCTTGGGTGTCTGCTTTGGAGGTCTCTGCTGCTTAGGCAGATGACTCCCTTACTCCATGGTAAAGCTGTAACTGCTGTTTCTAAATTGTTTGATACTGTTTGTTTAAACTATATTAAAGTTAAACAATGTTTACTGGAATGTTTTAAGTTAACACCTGAAGTTTACAGAAAAGTTTTATGAGCATAGAAGTAAGGCAGATGAAAGTGTATGTGATTATATTGCTGAGTTAAGCACTTATTTTCATAGGTGGATGAGTGGGTGTCTGGTCACCACTTTTGAAAGGCTGGCAGACCTTTTGTTGAGGGAACAAGCCCTTAGAACTTTGTCTGAGGACATGAGAATCTGGTTGGCAGACCAGGAGTGTAACTCTACAGATGAGCTGAGGAAAAAAAGGGGTTCTCTACTTAACAAACAGGGCATCAATGCACAAGAAGGGGATACCCAGTGCTGCACATAGATATAAGGGAAGCCATGATGGGAAGCCTAAATCACCCCAACAGAGACCACCAGTAACAGGGGAAGCCATTAGTTCAGGTACATGACCAGGATCAAGGCTTAGATGTTTTAAATGTAACCAGTTGGGCCATGTAGCATACAGATGTCCATGGAAGCAAGGTGGGGAACAAATGGTGGGGGAGCTAGCAAGTGGGAATAAAAGTATGCCAGTGATAAGTTGTCTGGAGACAACAGGGGTACCAGACTATCACAGGAGTTTAGATTCTATTTTAGTGGATAGAAAACAGGTCCCTGCTAAGAGAGACACAGCCTCTGATATAACCATTGTGAAGCCTGCAGTGGTTAAAGAGGAGCAGTACTTGCTTGGGCAGTCCACTCCGGTCAGAGCTTTAGGAAGGACCCCATTCCAAATGCCTTTGGCCAGAGTTCACCTTGACTGGGAGGGTGGAAAAGGAAGCAAGCAAGTAGGTGTTTGAGGATATCCCTGCAGATGTCTTGATAGGGAATGATTTTGATAATGCAGTACCTTCTGTGCATGCAGTTACATGTAGTCAGGCTTGAAGACAGGCATGTTGGTCTGGTAGCCTGGGGGAGACCCAGACAGACCCAACACCTGAAGCCAGGGCTGGTGAGGTGGCTATTTCAGCGAGGGAGCTACCCTGTAGCAATGAAACTGAAGGTGAGCCACAGCTGCTGGTAGATACTGATGTTCCCTTGGACAGAGTGACTGCAAGGCCAGAGGTGAGTGGCAGTACCCAGGCTGACAGTGAGGCACCTCTGTCAGAGGATACCAGATTTCCTGTGGAAGGGGAGCTGGGAAGGGTCACAAAGGTAGAGTTGAAACAAGCTCAGCTCTCAGAGCCTACACTAAGAGGCTTGAGGGAGGGAGCTAGGGTAGCACCTGATTCTCAAGGAAAAGGGCAATATGTATACTGGAACAAAGGGTTACTGTATAGAGAGTGGACCCCTGAGGGAGGGCTAGAGGGTGAGAGAATACAGCAGTTAGTAGTGCCCAGATCCTACCATCTGGCAATTCTAGCCATAGCCCATGATATTCCTTTTGCAGGTCATATGGGCATAAAGTGTACCAAGAGATATATTATGCTGAAGTTTTATTGCCTGAGATTGCAAGGGATGTAACAGGGTACTGCAGGACCTGTTTGCAGTACCAAAAAGTAGACAATGCACGAGACAAGGTCAAAGCTTCTTTGATGCCTTTGCCTGTGACTGAGGAGCCATTTCAGAGGGTACGTATGGATATTGTGGGACCGCTGATTACCCCAAATTTGACAGGGATGAAGTATATCCTGGTGGTAGTAGATTATGCTACTAGATACTCTGAGGGAGTGACTCTGTCCTCCATTGAGGCAGAGAAGGTGGCAAATGCTTTGTTAGATATTTTCAGCAGGGTAGATTCCTGAGAGAAATACTGACTGACAGAGGTGCCAATTTCATGTCAGACCAGCTGGCTTGTCTGTGGGATCTCTGTGGTATGAAGCACCTAATGACCACCCTACCACCCCCAGACTAATGGTCTTGTGAAGAGGTTAAACTCTACACTAAAGACCATGCTATAGGCATTTGCAGGCCAGTTTAAGAGAGAGTGGGACAAATATCTGACCCATCTGCTGTTTTCATACAGAGAGGTACCACAGGAATCTACAGCTTTTTCACCCTTTGAGTTGCTGTATGGGCATAGGGTGACGGTGCCTTTAAATTTGATTCATGGTGAGTGAGAGGGTGAGCGTGAATCTCACAAGGAATCTGTTGTGGCATATCTTCTAAGGACAAGGCTTAGAGAGCTCATGGGTTGGCCCAGGATAACCTGGCAGGAGCCCAACAACAGAAAATTGTCTGGTATGACAGGAATGCTTGGGCCCAAGAGTATGCTGTGGTACAGCAGGTTATGATGCTCATTTCTGTCAGACACAATAAAATGCAGGCAGCTTGGGAGGAACCCTTAGAAGTGGTAAGGAAGGTCAGTGATGTTAGCTACATGGTAAATCTGCTAGGCAAGAGGCAGGAGCATAAACTGTACCATTTTAACATGATGAATCTTTACCATGATAGGGAGGCCCTGGTGTTGAGCATTTGCAGGTATGGCAGGTGTAGTCTGATGGGGATCTGGTGACTGATTTCCTCACTGAGGATTGGACTGACACTTCAGTGGAAGGGATAGCAATCTCCCAGTGGCTATCCCCTACCCAGGTTCGAGACATCCGGGTAGTGTTACAGGAGTTTGCAGACATGTTCACAGAGAAACCTAGTGTCAGGAGTGAGGTCAGCAATGCCAACGCAGATGGGATCTCAAGCATACCTCTCAACCTGGAATCATAAACAATCTGGACAAAGGCCCATGAAAAATTGGTACAACTGGCCAAAAATCTGTATGCTGATTAACATAAAGTTTACATGCATAATTATGTAACCCTGGCCACTCTAATTAAAATTTTGAGATACTAACTTTTAAATGCAAACTGAAGAACAGAGAAAATATTAAACACAAAATAAACAGAAGAACAATAGTGTTTTATTTATATTAATATTTGCACTTGTATCAAACTTTGAACTTGTGCAAAACAAAAATAAAATTTTCTTTTATAAAAATAAAATTAACTGCTTCTACACTAATATTAAACAACACAAAATTCCATGTTGGGTGTTCCCCCTTACACACACACACACACACACACACACACACACACGCACACACGCACACACGCACCCACGCACCCACGCACCCACGCACACACGCACACACACACACACACACACACACACACACACACACACACACACACACACACACACACACACACACACACACACAGCAAAAGTAAGCAGCTGTAGAAACAGGAAGGCATATTCTAAATTTATAAAAGCACATAAAGTCCTACTTTGAAACTTACAAATAGAAGAACTGAATGTTAATTCAAAAAAGTAACTGAAATTACAGCTTAGTTTGTTGTGCACAAAAGAATTATAGCAATAGTACAAGAGTTAAATCCAGTACAGTACGATTTGCATTATTTGCTGATTCAGATACAGTTTTGCTTTCTTTTCCACACATTTGTTGCATCAAAAGTTATCAAAACTTGATGCAAAAGGCAAGACATTAAGGTAATGGAAGACAAACTAAACTGGCTAAGTAATGCATGTTTGGCTAAGTATGAATTTGGCGGTAATGAGGGAGACCATGGATTGACAGAATAATCATTACTTAATGTTTAAGACTAGGACAGTCTGATGTTAAAGCAAAGGATAAATGTTGATCTGTTAGTTGCTGTTCATGAAATCATAAGGAGTAATTTTGATTATTACTTGGATACAATTGTTGCCCGTTATATGTACTTCTTTTCTGCCTTAACATGAATTCTGCCCTGTTTCTATGCTATACTGTAGCTGTTCATCAGTTGTTTCAGTTCTTAACTGCAAGCACATTGGCTGTGATGGTACTAATGTACTAATTATTGTAACATTCATACAGTTTTCCTTCCTTGTCATTTACTGATTTGTACTCATCCCAGGATCTGTAGGCATGCCTTGCACACTGCCCAATTATCCATCTAAATAAATAAAATCCCATAGCATCTGCATGTAGTATAACAATGACAAATGTTCTTAAATACAGTTTTTGCCTTTACAGCTGACTAATTGGCCATAATGTTGGCTAGCAACATTGTGTATTAGTAAGTTACTTAGTTTCTGTTTCGGCAAAAAAAAAAAAAAGTTGTTTTATTTTCTAAGTTAATTATCTGGCTTTGGTTGTCCTGAGCTGCAAGTTATGTGATGTTAATAAAACTGAACAACTCTACAAAGTCTTTCAAGATTTCGATTGAAAACTATTTTGAGACAGAAATTCAAAATGTTGGAGCACCCAAGATCCTTTTGTGAAACACAAAGTTCATATCCCACTGGGTTAAATAACTTCATATTAATCCAAAATGTTAACTTCAAATACTGAAAGAAATGGCCAAGGATAAAAACCTGTGGAGATTAATGAAGTGGCTGAAAACAAGAACACACCAGTTGTATATTCCCCATTACTGATATACAATGCTTTTCCTTTGTTATCCCAATCTCTAACATATATCCCAAGTCACAATGATTTCCCTATGTTCTCCCAATCACTAACAAATATCTGCTATCAACAACTACAGGATTATCCAAGCTATGCAGAAAATAAAAGATATACTGATCCCATGTGCTGCAGTTTCAAAAGCAAAGCACCTCAGACATGCATTTATACATGCAGGTGTGTTCACTTAGAAGTACAGGATGCACATAGTAAGCAATGCAATTTCATATGCACAGAACTCCTACTCAAAACATCTGATTCAGAATATAAATAAATCATAGCTCAGAATTGTTACAAGAAAATGTAGCTGAAGAAAAGACATTATAAAAAGACACTGACAGGGTAAATGATTGCAGGTGGAAACAACAGGGGAAGGTTGGAGAAATCCTACCATAACCCATGTGTTAGAACAAATTAAGCACAAAATCGAAGTAAGAAACAAAGAATAAGAAGCATGACAATATTACACTGACTAAACAGCATATCTATCAATCTCTTACAGCAAGAAATCTGGACAAAGCCACAAATAATGAGGGCACGAAACGAAGTCACAAAAACAGTGACACTGTTTAAATATTGCTCTTCCAAACTTACAATGTTGACAGAATAACAGATTTTGCATAGTGTGAATTCCCTGAAGGATGAAGTCTGAAAATCTGTTGCCTGCCATTATTTTCTGACTACTTCAGTCCTCAAAGATCTGCCAATGATTTGCCAGAGAATTACAATTTTATGAGAAATGGACCAAATTATGAATCATAAATAATAAATCTGGACATTCTGAGAAAATCTGGATAGTTGAGCTATGAATCATGTCTGCTGCTTGTTTTTTATTTCTTTTACCTGGAGAAGCTAGAGGAAGTTGGGCTGACAGAGATACATTTTTTCATCCTCCACCTGTGCTGTGACCTGTCCTGATCCTGGGTCTGGGATTCCTGCCGGGAGTGCAAGATGTTGGGTGGGAGGATGGACCAGTCTGGACTTTGCTCAACTGCTGCTGCACTTAAATACTACTTGCTTAAGACTTTAAGAAGTTATTTCATTAACTTAAATATTAAAACAGCTCAAGAGTCATCCTCCACTCTGTTCATTGGCCACTGTAGTGTATGCTGCTGACTGCTGCTATTTTAAATCCAATTCCGCTCAAACACTGTGAATGTTCAACCAATGTATGGATGTACATAGAAAGGTAAAAAGTACAGACATGAGCCTTCAGCCAAATTACAGCTGGCTGGCAGTCTGCCTCATGAAGCTGACATCATTGTGCACATCCTGCATGTGATGACGTCAGCAACTTTTACCAAAAAAAAAAATCAAAAAATCTGGGAAATTTAGGAATTGAATGGGCCACTCAGGAATTTATGACATTCCATTATTTTGCCCTCAAAACTGATAAATACCAAGGAATTCAGTACAGTTGAGAGGTATGATCTCAAGACAGGGTATGGGTTAATAAATTCCCAGACTGGCTCATTTTTCTCTAGCCACATTACCACAGGGTCACTTGAAAAACTAGCTTTAGTCCTCAAATGGGGGACAGATGTGATAATGTGAGATACCGTGTGCTATGCCAGGAGAAATAGGGCAGTGGATGTGTCAAATATGCCAGGATAACTAGCTGGAGTTTTGTAAATAATTATATTTCATTTGTATATCAAACTGTTTTGTACAGGTGCTTGTGTTGAACATGTATTTGTAAAGCTGCTTGAGTTAAAAATGTACCAACAGTGAGTCCTGTTGGACAGAAAAGAAATGCACCTATATGTCAGACTATATTGTAAGTGTTGAAATTAATGGATTGTAACAGAGGATACTGGAAGAGAAGAGGTTAATGTCAGTCCAACTAACTTTTAAAAATAGTCTGAAATTAAATTACCTAGTTTAGGTCATAAAGATTGTATCTCACAGGTCTGATTGCAGCCAGAGACAAAATGTCTGTGAAAACCAGGACCAGGAATCCTACTGTATTGTGGAAGTTTTCGAAATGGATTTACAGCTTTCCAATGCAGTTCCAATCTTAGCAAAGTGCTATGTCTGTGCATGATGACACATATGTGCAAGATTCTGGCTCAGCTTCCAGTAAAGGGGGTAGTGTGGGAACCAGAAGTCAGATGACCAGGTGTGCTGTCATTCTATAGCCAGCACTGAAATGATATTTAGATACTAGTGAAAGATGTCACTTAGCTCTCAGTAGTCTGTTTTTGAAACCACTCACCCACTTCATCTTGCCTTGCTCTAGTAGGTGAATTAGGGGACAATAATTCTTTAGATCAGACAGGAAAATCTAGTGAAATTCATTAAGTATTATTCTTTTGTATCTATATGAACATTTCCATCTGTGCTATTTTTAATATGGCCTCTGAATTTTTTTTTTTAACTAGAGAGATAGTAGCATTAAAGGGCGTGATTTTCTAGAAATCATACTTTGAGGAAAATAGGAGGGTATATGAAATACCACTCTGCTGGGGTGCAGTATTTGAAGTGCTAATAGGTTCATAGGTAAGTACTAGGCTAGCTGACATTGGGGAATATTTTAAGTCTAACCAGTTTCCTTTTTGTTGCTTGAACTAACCTATCCCATTTGGTGTTAGATTAGTATTACCCATCCCATGGTCGATAATTAAATATTACCCTTTGTGAGAATAACTGTGATCATATCATAGATAATTTGAGGGGACCCATGAATGGGATAAAGCATTTAGGAGCTAGCCCTGTCCATTGGTAGTAGAGGGAGAAGTCCTGGGTTAACTTTTTTTTTCTCATCCATAGACCCAAGTTATGCTTGACTATGGACAGGGATGAACTTTGTTTTAAATGGAAAGGGAGTCTGTTCCAGAGCAGCGCTATCCTCTGCGAGATAACCCCCCCCTTCCAACTGTTTTGTTGATGTTGCAGAAGAGGTTTAGATCCCTAGACTGAGTATTACTGATGCCATTTGACTTGCTATTGTGTAGCAAATCCATCAGTATTGGGTCAGAAGATGCTTTATATGCCAGACACAGGTCACCTCTTAGCAGTCTGTAGGATACCAAGTATAGTGGCAGGTCTTTGAATCTGTCCATGTAGGACATAGTGATTAGACCTTTTATCCTTTTATCAATGTATTTATGTGGCATTCTAGTTATTATATGTGTTTGGACAGATACATGCCAGACATGGCATTATACTTAATGACTGGCCTAATGAGAGCTGCATAAAGGGGACAATGACATCCCTAGATCTAGACACAATCTCTTTGTTTATAATCTGTACAATATAGAAGGACTTTCTTCTCACATTGGATATATGTTTGTTGAAAGGTAGGTTACTGTCCACATAAAATCTCAAAAAACAAACAATTGGGTTAACTCTTAGGGGTATATTGCCAATGTGGTAGTTCCCCTAGGTAGATGATCTCCCAAAGAATACAATAATACATTTGTTGGCATTTAGTTCCAGTCCATGTTTCTGGAAACAGTTATTTATTTGGGGCTAACCTTCCTACCGGATGTCTAAGTCATTTGGGGATTCAGTGACTGCTCCTAGCTTGCATCTGCAAATATAGTCAGTCACAGCCCTTTGGTATTGGCTTTTACTTCAGAAAAGTAGATGCCAAACAGGAGAGGTCCCAGCACAGAACCCTGGGGGACTGCAATGGTGACTGATCTCTTTGTGGAGGTAACTTCTCCTATTCTGATTTCCTGTGTCCTACCTGTGAGGCAGTTGGCAATCCATCAGGTGGCACAGGGGTTTATCCTCAGTTTATTTAGCTTTTTTACTATGCCTGAGTGGGGGATTGTGATAAAAGCTTTGGCCAGGTCATGGTATATGTTTCATACTACCACTTTGCATTTATCCATTGCTTTGGTGACCTTTTCAAAAAAGCCCATCAGGTTGAGTAATCATGACCTGCCCTTGATGAATCCAATCTGAGGTGGGTCCAGTGTTTGGAGGTTCCCTATGTCCTTATTGATTATTATGACTGATTTCATAAGTCTTTCCATAGCTTTTCATATGAGGTTGGTCAGACTTATAAGTCTGTAATTAGCTGTGTCTGCGGAAGGTCCTCCCTTATGCAGGGCAATGACTGCAGCTACTCTCCATTCATTTAGTACAAATCCCGTAAGGAGGCTGAGGTTGAACAGTGTTGTTAGGAGTGTGGCTAAATTGCACTTCATGCCATTTAAGATGCATCCAGTGATATTTTCAGGACTCATTGATACAGTATTTTTATTTTTGATAGCACTTCTAGGACTTGGCCTTGTGTGATAGTTGGGGAAAGCCAGTTTCAAGTATATCTTGAGGGACACATGGAGGAGAGAGAGGGGTAAAGTTAGAGCTGAATTTATCAGCCAGCAGGTTTGCTGGTTTGCTATAACTTTAGCCTCAGTATAGGTAACTTCCTTCATTCACAGCCAACTCAGTGCATTGCTAGATAATGCAAGATAAAGCAGGTGACTAAATTACGGCAGTGCTGTATGTAAGGTGGAGATAAGAAAAGGAATGAAAAATTAGGAAAAAAGTAAGATGCACTCATATTAGACTGTATTAAGGAAGCAGATAGTAAACATGTGTAGGACATTTAGCCATTTTTCCTGGAAACCTGGATAACAGATATAAGTTATGAAGCAGATGTGACCTATCAGAGAATATACAAGATATAGTTACTAGGCAGTGGGTGGTAGTTATAGCTTACTATACCATGCATGATCTATCAAGGGCAAGTTGAATGCAGTGACAACAGAACTGTAGCATCCCCATGGCCATTACAGGAGACCGAGCTTTGAAATGATTAGACTTGTAGTACAATGGATCAGGGGAGAGTTTTATTTTTAATGTTCTTCAAAAGTATGTGGCTGGAAAATCATTTTTCCCCGACATTGCTTCCCCTCATAAAAATACTAGGACACTTCCCAGCCATTGCAACCAGTTTACTATAACAAATATTAACATTTAATATGGGTGAATTTATTGTTAAGAAAACCAAGATTTTATAGCAATAACTCATAAATCAGTATAACTATGTATAACCACCACAAATAGGGCTCAGTAAACTGAACAGACCTTATGCCCGGACAGATTGATAGACTGCCCACACTGGTATGGCCTCTCCCAATTACAAGTGAGTTGCACTGACATCACTTCAATGCCCCCAAAGCAAAATCTAACCACTGTTCAACTGCAGCACTCTTGACAGCTTGTTCTCACTTTCCAGAAAAAAAAAAAAAAGTTAGACTGGCCCAGGAAAGGAAGGAGTGGAATAAAAAAGGGAAGAAAAACATGCAGCAGCTGTTCCACAAATAAAAGCAGGATGTAAGGGAGGGAGTTCTTTCACTGTTACCCTGAATGGACCGTGTATGCCCCCCAAACAGGCACCTTAATACCCACATATCCTTAGAGCTCTGACTTCATAGCCTCATGACCCAGCAGTAGCATCAGAAAAACATGTCTGCACGCAAGCATCACTTGTCAGCCTTACCAAAACTAATTTTGGTTTCTGACCATAGAAAAAACAAGTCTTTGCTGTTTGAAACTGCCTATAAGTTGAGCAACATTATTCCAAATGACATGTCCTATCTGTCAAATCCTTTCATATATTTTGGTGTGTGGATTGACTGACCTTCTGCTTCTGTTTTCTAAAAAAATAATCCCCCTTCCAAAAAAATAAAATAAAATAAATTAAAAATAAACTGGATTCTTAAAATCAAAGCAGTATATATTTTTCCAGATGTGACATTAAATGCAATTTATAGAAAAGAGTCACTGTGATATTTTGGCAAGTTTATATAGGCAACTATTAGTTTATTTTAATAAAAAAATGAAGTTCACTTTCTTAATTGTTTGGCTCTCTCTTTGGTTTTTAAACTTAACATAACATTTACAATGTGTTGGCTGCTGTCTTGTTACCAGACTTAATATTACTGTTTTAATGAAAATGTTTTTTTCTGGAGTTTTACAGTATATGGCTTGCCTTATTACAGTTTCTGTTCAGTACTTCAGACTTTGTAGGAATGTTTACTTATACCTTGAGTTGTGTAACCCTGTTTTGAGAACAGATGAAGAGGTTTCTTTCTAGCAGTTCACAGGACAGGCCTTAGGTTAGCTGATGCCCTAGGCAAAAGAGCACCATGGCGCCCCCACCACACTACCCGGTGCCCCCATCCTGGTCTACCTACTCAAATAAATACTACAAAAGTGCCCCTGCTAGAGCGGCGCCCTAGGCGGCCGCCTAGTTGGCCTATGCCTAAGGCTGGCTATGGCAGTTCAGTCTTTCATTGCTACTACGGAGTTATTTCCAAGTTAGGATGCTGGAAATGTGGTTGCATGGCAAGGCTTTGATATATATAATGTCAAAAGGAGACAGATTTCAAAGTTAATAAATGTAAAGTTCTGCAGTTTTTCCAACATTTTTCTTTGAACACTGGTGTGTACATTTCCATTTCTAAAATGTGACCATAACAACATAAAGCAGGAGTGGGAGCTTGAGTAAGAGGGTAAGACATTAATAAATGTTTCCCAAAATTTGCATTTTGACTTAATTAGAGAATGTCAAAAGGAGACAGATTTCAAAGTTAATAAATGTAAAGTTCTGCAGTTTTTCCGACATTTTTCTTTGAACACTGGTGTGTACATTTCCATTTCTAAAATGTGACCATAACAACATAAAGCAGGAGTGGGAGCTTGAGTAAGAGGGTAAGACATTAATAAATGTTTCCCAAAATTTGCATTTTGACTTAATTAGAGAACTATAGCAAGGAAACACACTTATGTGAGAGCATATTGAAACAAATGGATGCTATCCATGGCTCTCAACCTCTTGGCACAAAAAATCTAGACAATTCCAAAAATAATGGGGGACAAAGCCCCCAAAATAAGGACAAATTTTAAATGCTGCTCATAAACTTAGAAAGTTGCTAGAATAAAAGGTCTTGCGTTATCATGCATTTCTGAAGGATATGAAGTCTGAAACTCATGTGCCTTTCATTATACAGTGAATTTTGACCTCACTGATTTGCCACAAAAATTCAGAAAACTGCAAATGTTATAAGTAATGGACCAAAAATACAAGGCAAAAATCTGACACTTGAGGTATATAAATAAAAATCAGTATAGAATGATAAATCTCAGAGTAGATTTTTTAAGTGTAGATTAAGTTTGAGCAAGACTGCACTCATTAATACACCATCATGACATGTTTTTTCTGTTTTGCTAAGGATCAGTTGCATCCCTTATAGTTTGGGAAAGCTGACAACAAGACTAGAAAAATACGTCTGCTTTCATCCTGTTTTCTTCTGGGGAGTCTTGAAATACTGAGGCTGGTTTGGTTGCGTCAGATCCTGCTATGATCCAGTTATGGTTTGCTGACCTCTTGTGGTTAAACTAGGAACTGATCCAGTAACATTTAATGGTTTAATTCATTATTTACATTTGCTGAGAGTTAGTAGAGGCAGGCCGCAGGTCAAGGAACACTTTTCAGACACTTCTGTGTCCAACAGCATGAAATCATGGCTTCACATAAACATAACGAAAACACTGATCCGAAAATGTCTTTGTCTTTGTGGCTTGCAATAGTAATTTACAGCAAAGTACATGCCTTCTTATGTTCAGAAATACACAGGAATTAATGTATTATGGAAATAATCAGGTTTGACTCAGTTGTGTTAGAGCCTGCCGTATGCCTTTTATAATTTTGCTACCCTCTTGTGTTTAAACTATGAAATTATATTGTATAGTAAGGTTTAATTAGTCTATCTATTTATGTATGTATTTAACAATGAACCGACCTGACCTGCTCCCTATTAATAGTTGGGGGGAATTATGCTAGTAGGTATTTCATGGGGGGGGGTTGAAGTTTGAGCTGATTTTGTCAGCCAGAAAATTTGCTATGTCATTCTGCTCAGTGAAAGTGGCACCATAGATAACCAGTCCATCACACTGATGTGTGCAGCCTTTGAAATGTCAGACATAGCTGTAGAAGGCCTTATGGTTGTCTTTAGCCTGTGAGGCTATCTTAACCTCATAAATGGACTTATGGGACTTAATTAGTCCTGCTAGTTTCCTGTTTACTTTAATTAGAGAGTTCCTATCATGGGAGTTGCTCTTCCTGATTTTAGCCATGAATTTTTCCTTTTGTTATATATCCCATTAAAGTTAAGATTCCACCAGTGTAGTTTGTTTTTAGAGTTTGTTTTCGGCTTACTTCTAGTAGGTACAGCAGCCTCTATACAACCACATGGCTGTTCAGGGTCTCTGTGAACAATTCCACATAGGTTGATGAAAACTCAGGGTTGGGAGAAGTACTGAATTTTGGCAAACTATCGCTTAATAGTATTTAGTTTGCTTTTAAGATAGTTCCTAACTGTTACAGGGCTTGCTGGGGTTACCGGGTTGATTTTTATTTTGAAGGCGACAGCTTTGTGGTCTAACCTCACCAGTGAGGATGTAACATGGTGGGGGAAGGGTGCATTGCTCTTCCATTTTGCTGAATACCAGGTCCGGTATGTTTGAACCTCTGGAGGGTGAGCACACTACCTGGTCAAGAGTATTTGTGTTAATAAAGTCGAGGAATCACTGTGCCTGTGAGTATGAGGCAGTGCATTTTTCCCAGTACTTTGGTTTAAAGGTAACTGTGCCCAGTAGGTCAGTGTAGGAGCTATGATATTGTAGAGACATAGACAGTGACCTGTAGCTTGCTAGGATATGGTATGGGACTTTATCTATAGTGATTTGCACATGGATAAATTCCAGATAATCATCCTGCTTAATTAATGTAGAGTTATGCATGTTGCTAATATAGATTGAGCTCCCCCTTGTTTTGTCCCTGTCTGTGCAGCTGATGGCCTAAATGTGTAGAAGACACTGAAGCCTTACACTGCCAGAGTATTTAGTACTCTAGAGAAGAAAATTCTGTTGGGACAGTAGTGCTGCATTAAGTTAAGGGATGGGTAATTTTCTGGTTTATAGAGAAGTCTGTGTATCATAGTTAGCTGAGAATGAGCTAGGTGATTGCTTAGTTCTAAGCAATTTAATTCCCCAGTGGTTAGGCAATAGTGTGTTCTGTTGTTATAGTTTTATTGTAACATTGCTGAAGTATAAACAGTTGTGAAACTTGATGTTTAGTGAAGATTAGGGCAGTATAGAGGAGAGATGGCAATAAGAAAGTTGAGGCTATACGTCTTCTGGCTACATCAGTGGGGTAGGTTTTTACTCCATATAATGTATCTAGTTTTTGATGAGGGTTTTGAACCACGTATGACACGTGGTGGTTAAATTTAAACTGGTTATCTATGATGACACCCAGTAATTTTGTGTGGTTTACTTGCTCTATCATGGTGTTGTTAACAGAAATGATAATGAATAGTGTTGTTTGGGTAGAGCTGTGTTTTGGGGCAAAGAGCAGTAATTTCATGTTTTTAGGGTTTAGAAGTAGTTGTGAATTATTTAGCCATGTTTCAGTTGATAAGGATTGTTGTGTAAGGTCTTGGAGATTAGTAAGAGAATTGACAGAACAGATTAGGGTGGAATCATCCTCGTATTGAACTTGGGTAGTATTTTTGTATTGGTGTAGAGGTCATTGATGCATATGTTGAAAAGTATGGGGCTTAGAATAGATCATTGTGGGATACCAATAGTTACTGGCAAGAAGGTGGAGAAATTATTACTTGTGCTCTGTTCCAGTGGTAGCTATAGAACCATTGCAGGGAGCACTAAGGATGAGAGTTTAAGTTTTGGTCATAGCTGTAGAAGGTCTTGTGGTTGTCTTTAGCCTGTGAGGCTATCTTGACCTTATAATTGGACTTGTTGGACTTAATTATTCCTCCTAATTTCCTGTTTAGTTTAATTAGAGAGTTTATGTTTATGTAAGAGTTCCTGGCAGGAGACATTATTAAATACTTTTGATAAGTCTAGGAAGACGATGGAGACTGGGCTTCTAGCATATCTATGGGTGTTGACAGTATTGACAAAATTCAGCAAAGCAGTAGTTGTGCTGTGATAAGGATGGAAGCCATGTTGGGTTGAAGAAAGAAGCTGGTTATCTATTAGATAGGTGATAAGTCTCTCGCTTTCTCCGCAGGTATCTATGGTCTCATCCTTTATTTCAGTGAGATGCAATTTTACAAGCAGTTTGCTAAAGAATTAAGACAAAACATTTAAAAATGCAATTCAATGAACCAAAAGGGATGCTTATTGAAGTTAAAACCTGACTGAAATGTATTGTAGCACTCATTACAATTTGTACCTTACTTCAGTCAATTGTAGCAGTTGTAGCAGTAGCAGTGTACCACTACTACTACTACTACTACTACTATTACTATTACTACAACTACTACTACTACTGCTACTACCATTGCTACAAATACTATTAGTATTACTACAAATACTACCTGCTACTACCACTATTACTACTACTACAAATACTATTAATATTACAGCTACTAATACTACTACTACCACTATTACTACTACTACAAATACTAATACTACTGCTACTATCACTTCTGCTACTACTATTACTACTACTGCTGCTACTACTATTACTGCCCCCACTACTAGTGCAAGTACTATTATTACTACCACTGCTACTACTATTACAGCTACTATTACCGTTAGTAGTACTTGTGATGCCCCATCTCTGGACCAGTAATCAAGGAGTCTCAATCATCACCACTGGCACCAGTGGGGGATGTTCACTGGGAGGATAACAGGTACACACAGAGTATCTCCAGATGCAGCTCTCTGCATCAAGCACAGTCAAGCACAATTTCCGTTAAGAGCACATGGGGAACACAGTCAGTCTGGGACTGGTTTCATCTTGTTTCTCCAGATCCCCAGTAAGACTCCCCAATGACACAGCTATAGAGTTGAGATCTCAGCTAAGTGTCCAAGCTAAGACCTCCAGCACCCTCCCTGTCCAATTAGTGATTTGTGTTCCTGCCCAAGTAGCTGACACACACACTCTTGGAGATTTGATTTACACACACACATACACACCTGGGAAAGGTGGGCACAGGTTTACTAGCTATGCCCCCTTCTTGCCCAGACTATAAGGTAGTTACTACTGCCACCAGACACTCCTGCCAGCTACCTTAAGGCTCTTCCAAGCTTACCCAATATACTAAGTGAAATTAATATAAATACAAATAGTAGTTTGACCAAGAGCAATGCTATTAGGAGTGGCCCACATAGTGTCACCAAATAAATATGCAAATATTCTCAAAACTTAAATATCTCTACAAAGATCAGCCACAATGAAATGTTTAAATATACTTAATAGTAAATGATAAAAGAACAAGAAAACGCTAAGTATATATTCACAGTATCATCAGAGTTCAAATCACAGGAAATATTTAAAATAACATTGAAGGACAGGCTCAGACAAATAAATAAAAACAATATCTAAACTAAGCTTCACTATATTCCTGACTGCATCTAAGATAATTATACTATTCCCTAATAACTTAATAGAGCAAGGCAGATGATGTGGTGAATGGTCCTTCTTGTTGTCAGGCCCAAGACAGAATACATAATGTTCTGTCTCACTAAGAGACTTCTCAAAATAATACCTAAAATATTACTTCTGGGATAGCTTGCAGAATGACATCACTTCTGGTCATCTGACTTCTAGTTCTAATGCAGACCCCCATTGCTGGAAGCTGGCAGGATTTAGCATCTACCTGTAAAAATACATACACAAGGGCTTTTGCTGAATTCTGTGGCAGGTGCTGGAAATCATAAAACAATTTCATACCTCCATGCCTCCAGAGTAGTAATTAGTTTACCCCAAAGACAATACAGAAAGCTTCCTAGTACAGACTTTGTGTCTCTGGCTGCATTGAAACCTATGAGATAGCATATTTATGGTCTAGCCCATAAAGTGATTTAATTTCAGGTATATTTTAAAGTTTGCTGGACTGAGGTTAGCTGTCCAGTTTTGTCTGTTAAAACATATACATTTAAACAGTTACAATAGTGCATGTATATTTCTGTTCTCTCCAGTGGGGTACACTGTGGATGCATTTCAAGCATAAACACTTTACAAATACCTTTTCAACACAAACATCTGTGAAATCAGTTTGATATACACATAACATACAGTTCTAATACATTTGTAACACAAGCATCTTGTATAAATCAGTTTGATATTCACAAATCCAGCTTTCATCCATCATCAACCTCTTTTCCCATTTTTGCACATGGGGTTTGGGTGTCACTTCAGCAGTGACAATCATCTTGAGCCAAGGTTTTACACCGCTGGGTGGCTAGCCTTGCTGCTGTAGTTCATTTGTATACTCACTCGCACACACACTCTCACCTATGGCCAATTTAGAGTGTCAATCCACCTACTGTATGTCTTTGGAATGTGGGAAGAAACCAGAGGACTCGGAGGAAACCTACGTGACCACAGAGAGAACATGCAGACTCCGAACAGAAGGCACCCCTGCCGAGAATCGAACCGTAGACCCTCTTGCTCTGAGGCAACAATGTTAACCACCATGGCCACCCTTTGATATTCACAAATAACATATAATTATTTACTAAATTCCAGTTAGCTGTGCTGGCAGTACCTCCTGTCATTACAGTACTACTGTTACCACTATTACTACTACAATTAGTATTACTACAATTAGTATTATTTCTACTAATACTGCTACTATTAGTACTGGTACTATTACTGCTATTAATACTATTAATAATAACAATAATAATAATAATAATAATAATATAACCACTGAAATTACTGATCCCCTTTCAAAGAATTATGCAATATTTTTAGTAATAAACATTTTAGCTGAATTATGCACAGTTACGATATAGAAAAAGCTGGAAAAGGAAAACAATTGACTGCATTTGTGCTTTTCTTAATTGACAGCATTTCACCTACATTGTTTAAAATGGTAGTGAGATAGGTGAATTTGTGGCAAAAATAGCGTAAATACTTCATCCACACAAAGCCTGGAAAATGCATACACCAGTTTTATGTCAGTGGGTCACTGCTGAAGACCCTGGACACATTCCCATTTTCTTGATTTTTTTTGTGGTGCCTTGCTGCATGGTAGATAAAGGCCATGGTAGAAAACAGGGAAGAAATTGTTTAGATATCACTTAATGGTGCTTTATTTTGGAAGCCAGAGTGATTATACATGCATTTGATGTACAGGAAACATTAGTGGCTTTTTTTTTCTTTTCCCTTTAATACTGTACCACACTGGTGAATAAATAATTGAAAATGACCCGAAGGATATTATTTCTTCTTCTGATCTTCTGACTATTACAGTCGAAGATACCACAAAATGCTTTCTGCAAAGAGTATGGTGGTTGTGGACAGTCAAAAGACACAGAATACAGGAGATAGACTAGGTTCTGGTGATGTTCTGATGAAAGAAATATTGCTAAGACTATGTTTTGAAGTTAAATGAAATTGTGCTGGCTAACTGAAGCAAACTTACTGTGCACAAGCATGTGCTGAAATGAAACATCAGATTTATAAAGAAATGTTGTAGTGTCATAAGAAAAAATAGCTAATACTACAACAGTATAATAAAATAGGGCTAAATCTGTTGTCTGATAAAGTTTTAACATGAAAAAATGTAATTCAGAACTGTTTTTTTAAAAACATGGATGTTCATTTAAGAAATGAAGATTAATTTAATATGAACTTTAAAACTGACAGTGGACATAAGAAATGTTGACAGCTATATTAATTCTTGACTTCACAAAGGTTAGAGGTCTACAAATCCTTTATACTAACTCATTTGATTCAGACCTTTCCCAACTAAATTTGGGTAGATATATTACATACAAACTGGTAAAAAAAAAGTGTAACCACAAATATAGGTTCATAGGTGGTTACTAGGCAATAACACCCATTTTAAGCCTAGTCAACTTAACCCCAAATTTACCAAAATATTACAATACCTCTAAAGAATTTTATGATTAGGATATAGGCTTGTAGATATCAAGCATTCACAGGCTGCCAATGTGCAATAGGCACATACGTGCCAAACCAGTGGAAAATTTGTGATTTTCCATGCATTGCTCCAAATTACATTTGAATAGGGTTAGGCATGACATTTGCTTCACATGGATGGGAAGCCTGTTCCAGAGAAGGTAATCTTCATGGCTGAGTTTGAACAGCTTGCGCCATAGGCTGTAGAAGGGCCAAACTCTGCAACAGATAATGCTTTCACTCATATAAAACAAAGTGAAGTATTCCTGCTGCAGTATTTGGCTAGCATTTCTGATTATCACGCATCACGCTTGTGAATGTGAAAGTATCAAGATCATAATGTGGTGAGTTGTTTCCTTGTGATCATCCTTTTTTTTTTGTTTTTTTTTGTTTTTTTTTGATAGCAAAACATTTTTATTATAAAAAATGAAGAGCAAAACTGGAAACAATAAAGCAAGAACAGGAGAGCACCTACATCTATATGCAAATCAGTTTGTCACTTCTTCATGAACTTAATTTCTCTTAATAAAACAGTAGTTGATTGAATTGAATTCTACCATGGAGTGATTTTTTTGCTACTTTTATGATCTTTTCAATGGTGACACAGGAGCACTGATTAAGTAAGTGACTTGCTCAGAATCTTACATAGGCAAATGAAGACTGAAGAATTTAAAGTGCAAACTACAAGCTGCAAATGATTCTGTACACAGGCTAACTTTGTTTTTTTTTCACTCTGAATTAACTTTCCCACTCATGAATTCTTACATGCCAAGTGATACAGAATATTAGAAGAATGAAAGTTCTACTGTTTGAGAAAGAATTTTGTTATTAACTCAAAAGTGTTACCCAGGGGCCAGGAAATGTTAAAAATGCAAACACGGCTTTTTGAGAGGCAAAGTGTGTTAAAGGTATCATGAAGTTGTACTCTGGAACTGAGTTGACTTTAAATTCATAATACTGTCTATTGATTTTTAGCATTTATTTTAACAGTCTGTCTCGTACTTTATCTCAGTTGTTTCATGTGTATTTTCAGGTTTCACTGAATCATGTTTTTTTCATTTCCATAGTATCAGCAAACAGTTCACTTTCATATTTCTGCTCAACAATTTCCAAGTTCTTTTGAGCCTCTTGTTTTTACTTTCACATGTTTTTGCAAAATGTCCTGTCTGCATGAATTTGGAAGACCTGATTAGACAACTCTTCCTCTCAAGCTTATAGCCTCACCTACTAGAAGTGACTTGAATTTCAATTGCAAATTCTTTACTCCCTGTTCTGTTTTTTTAAGTACATACTGAATGCATTTTCAGAACACAGGCTTTATTTTTCACGTCTGACTTTTTGTTTGACTCTCATTGTATACTACATGCATCGTTTTTCTCAGTTAATTATTTTAACTATGCTAGCAATTTCACTTTGTCTGCTTATACTTATAACTTTTGATAAGATAATCTTTTTTCTTAAAAATGCAACATAAACTAGCCTATTTTTAGTTAGTTGTATAACTCACTAAATTCATTCTTTGGCATTTTCCTTCAGGTCAGTAACATAAACATCTATAGTCTCTGTAGGATCTTGTACTGTTGTAAAGAACTAAGGTAAAAAAAACAAGTTGTGCACTCACAGTAATCCCTAAACATGTACAGTAAATGCTGTTCTGTCTTTCTTCTCTTCAGGAAAAGTAAACACGTTGAATATTTCAAGGCTTTTTTTTCAGGGACATGCAGGAATGTAGAATGTAACACACTATACCATTACAGGCTCTTCAGATAATCTACCCACTCGGTAAAGTAAACTGAATTTCTGGATCCAAAGCTTTCAGTTTTCTTCTGATTCCTTCCAGTGAAATAATTTCTAGTTGTTGTAGATGAAGCAGTTTTTACAGTGAATTATATTTCTGTATTTTCAAATGCATCCATATTACATAATTGGACTTTTAAAAGTTCGAACTTCATATGGTCAACACCATATAGGTTCATAGTTTCATAAGTTGGTACTAGGCTATTGGCCCTAGGGCCTATACAAGCCTAAGCATAACAATTCCCTGGGTATTTCTTCTCACAATATTTACTTCCCTGGACCTCTGTTTAGCAGGGCGAATGACGTGATCCCCAGGGTGAATTTCCTATCTCCCATCCAGTCATCAATGTTCCTTTTGAAGAGGGCTAAGGAGGCGCTTTGCTTGACATGTATTGGCAGTCTACTTTCAAAAGTTCGAAAATGTAATAAAAAAATAAACCAAAGAAAAAACCTACCTGAATGGTTTAAGCAGAGGGGGCAAGCTGCACTGCACCCCCCACACTGCCCCGCTCTTTAAATATGCCAACTCCGAGATTGTACTACAGTGCAGAAATGGAAAATCTTCCTATTCCTCACTGTATGGTGATCTCCGTTGAAATGTTCGAACTTTTAAAAGTTCGATCATATAGTGTCGACCATATGATGTTCGAACTTTTAAGAGATTGACATAGTGATATAGACCCTTTTCAAATATATAAACTCTAGAAAACTAGACAAGAGAGCAATGTGTGGAAACACCATTCTCTACTTTTCAAAGGCCATCTTAGTCTAAAATTACTTATTCAGTACCCATCCTTATGTGACCATGTCCCTAACTGGATAATGGTCAAACTTCCAATAACACAATACCAGTCACCTTTTTCTTGGGTTATTTTCTGTCCCTTGCCAGTCTTGATACCTTCAGTATGACTCATAAGAACCTTCTAGAACATACATACATGTTCCTAAAAACAGTAGTCATGAGGAAATTTAATGTTAATCTCCTTGGACCATATTAAAATAATATAATTAGGATCATAACAATCCTACCCTTTTTCAGGATTGTAAATGAACTGACAGGACCCAGCCCATTTACTGACAACCATTCACTACTGGATCTCCTATTCACAAATATACCTCATAACCTCCAGTTATTCAGGACTCTAACTCCAAATCACTATGATTGTTGTCCAGTCAGCTTTAATTAAATTGCAGCTAATAGATACCATCTCCTCCATAGACTGGTCACCTATATTCCAAACCAAGAACACTAGCAATGCAGCCTTTTTATCATTATAATTTCTATCTAACTTTACTACCAAAATAAAAAGACAAGGAGCAACCCCCTGACTGACCAAATAACTCAAATGTCTCTTAAAATGGAAAAGAGAAGGCAAGGTAGAATAAAAAAGAAATTGACGCATGGTCTCAAAAAGTGAGATTACTGTTTCTCAGAAACACAGTCAAAAAAAGCAGATAGATGCTATATTACATAGTTCTACCATAACAAGCACAGACCTCTCAGATATAAGCTTATCGAAGACATAAACTAACACAAATGGTAGAGTAGCTGGAGATATATTCCAGTTATTCAAAATTAAAAGAATGCCTTGTTTGAAAAAAACACAGAATGCAGCTATAGCATCTAAAAAAACTGTGTTTATCAGTTTTAAATGCAATAGCATGCCATTGTAGTCGCATACAGAACAGAATTATTGCCTAGATAACTGGTGTTTAATATCACTAACAGTTTAGGAAAACATTGTTTTTATAGTCACATAATGATCTATATTTGAATTTTCCAGTATTGGCATTTATACAATCAAAAATCAGGCATTGTAATGGGTTGTAAAATGCAAAATTCCCCATAATATATTCTACTGCTATTGCTAGGCAGTCCCCAAGGATTTTATATGCTAGTTTCTATCTTTCATTAATTGTGAGTCTGCATATTCAGACCTTTCCTTTAATTCTTTGCCAAGATCACTTTACAACATGCAAAATCCATCATCATTTGCATTGCATTTCATTTGGCACTAAGTAGCTAGCGAACATTATATATCTGTCTGGCTTTGCATGGCTGTGAAGGAAATTTAGAACAGAATATGGACAGTACATTGCAATGGCATCCTTGTATACATTATCATCTACTAGTTTGCATTAGTCTGTATGCCTGACAGATACCTATTTTGATTTTTAATGATCTTGTTTCCAAATGGTCTTAACACACTGTAGTTCTATTTTGATTTTTAGTGTGAATTTGCTGTCCTCCTCTTCCTCATAATCTCCTTAACAATGTGAAGCCTTTGAGCCTACAAGGTTTAAAATAATGGAGAGAGACGGCAGTGGCTAGATTACTGTACTTCTTTGGCATCACATAGTCAAGAGCCTGCAGATGATCTTACTTCAGTTCACCCATATGGCCAGAGTTTCAACAATAAAACATCCACACACCATCCTAATCTATCTTAACATTGTAGGCTCAAAGCAGATACTAGGGCCATGGTGGTGTAGCGGTTAGCGTTGTCACCTCACAGCAAGAGGCTATCCGGTTCAATTCTTGGGTGGAGTGTCTTCTGTGTGGAGTCTGCATGTCCTCCCAGAGATCAACTGAACTTTAAAAGACATGCAGGTAGGTGCATGCGTGTGCCTTCTCTGAAGGTTGGGTGCCATCCTGGCAACTCGACACTACTGCCAATCATAAGCGGACTTGTGATCCACTATGGCGATCCCTAACCAGGAAAAGCTGTAGGACTTTTAGTCTTAAAGCAGATACTGTGGGTATGCAGTCA
The DNA here is from genome assembly GCF_019279795.1 of Protopterus annectens. Lineage (NCBI taxonomy): Eukaryota > Metazoa > Chordata > Ceratodontiformes > Protopteridae > Protopterus > Protopterus annectens. The sequence continues at coordinate 477,308,613 of NC_056734.1, forward strand.
GGCTGGAGGGCAATGCCTAGTACGTGTGAATGAAATGAAATGGTAAGCATGATCAATGTTGTTCCAGTGTAACATCGCTCTGCCTCGTGAGGTCTTCTGCAGCCCCCTTTGACTTGAAATCACCAGCCACCACTGCTAACAACTCTGATGATAATCTGTGTTACAATCAGATGTGAAGTCACTGAACATGAACTAAGGCCTGATTAAACCAGTGCTAGTATTAAATACTAAACAACTTTTAGTGGTCTGCCTTGTAGATGATAATGATCTCTTCATCACCAGCAGGACCTTTCCCCAGGTAATCCATGTAGAGCAGGTGGATGGATCTAGTAACCCATCTGTTGCATCAACATTTACTGGTTGGCACTTCAGAATTAGCCTGTAATTACTCAGATCAGTTGCACAAAAGCCATATTCCTGCCCAACTTCCTTGGCTTCCTTGAAAGATCTGTTGTGCAGAAGCATAAATGAACTTGTCAAAGTCTCATCCACTTCTTTTAAGATCTTCTTAGACAATCCAGTAGTATACAGAGTCTTATGTTATCAAAGTTTCTTCGGTACTTTTGCCACAGTTTTCCAAAAAGAGCTCATTCAGCTGCCCTTCCCTTTACACTCTGCCTATCTTCAACTTCTTGTTCTAACATTCACTTCGCAGTGAAAATAAGCTAATTCATGTAAGCAGCAGTGGATGATGGACAGTACTGTCACACAGAGATCTTTTTAGGACTGAGTAATATAAGATGGATCCACTGCAAAAAAACAAAATAATAGACTGCCCACAAACTTAACACCTGAGGCAAACTTGCCAAATTCACACCCATGGAATGTCCAGGGAAAATCAATAAAAGCATTTTTTTTTTATTTTTGGAGAGGGGAAAGACTTCTGTACTCCCTATGTTCAAGACTTGCACCATGTACCCTTACTTATATATACTAACTCCATGATCAGAGAACATCAGAGGAAAGGGAAAACCCACATTAAGGGTAAACAAAAGATATCTTGAATAAGAGCCAAAACATAGTTAAATCATTCTGGGACCTGCTGCTGCTTATGTGGGCTCTGCCTTGGGTGCTATGTTTATTGGAATTTACATTCAAACAGTTGTGGATCTCCCATACAAGATATGTATTATGCACCTGCATACACTGGACATGTAAAATGAACAGCTAAAGTTTTTCAAGGAGACACACTGCTGTGGCACAGAGGACAAACAATATGGGAGCAACACAACTGCATGAGTTGTTTGGGATGGCAGAAGATTATGAATATGCAAAATGATTACCTGGAAGGGTGCTGAGTATAATAATCAGAGAGTGACGGAACATGCATGGGATTGTCTCTTTTATTTCTCCAAATCTTTTGAATTTCTAATACCATGACAGGAATGGATCCCATTCCTAAGTCAAAGCACGATTAAAGTTAATGAAATTAGTATTGTTTCACTCTGTGATATCAGACAGTAGTGCTCTTCACAGCACACGCAATGTGTTCAGTAATGACTCCTTCTGCAATTCGTATGGAGTTAAATATATTGGTAGCATATCTAAATACGATTGTAGACTCTTCTTTGCTCCTATCACTATTGGAACTGTCTGAGTATCTTTCTTCCACATTGCTCTTGTTTCTGCCTGTAAATCCTGATCTTTTATGACCTTGTGTCTCTCTGTATGCAAGACAGTGTAGTCACTGGGTGTGGTTATTTTTTTGAACTCTTGGTAATGGATGATCCCATGTAATGTAGACTTCTTCATTTTCTATGATGCTTTGTGGCTCATGTTTGCAGTGTTTTTCAGCCACTTCAGTACCATAATGTTTGCACAATCCCCAATGCAAACAGTCTTGCCACATTATTCTGCCATTAGTATGTTGGAGCCGACAACGAGGTGTGCAACTGTTTCCAGTTCTGTTTTACAAAACCTACATTTGTCTGTTTCTCCAACATGTTCAATGGACTTTGTAAACCAATGTGTATGGAGCCCACTATCTTGGGCCGCAAATATTAACCTTTCATCTTTTGGTTTGAATTTGCCTCTCCTCAACCATTCCTGCATTCTTTCCTGATCAACATGAGGTTCTTCCAGAAGTTTTCTATACTTGCAACTATATTTATGTATTTTCCACATTTCTTGCCTTCTCATCTGGTCCTTCACCTTATATTCTTTCTTTTGTTTTTGGCACATTCTGTTACTGCCAGATTTTTATCTACTGGTTTGAGTTCCATTCCTGCTCGATACCGATATGCTTCTGCTAGATTGAGCAGAAAAGTCATCTTAGATTTATTCTCCTCATGTTTCAAAACTTTCACTACATTTGGGTCTTGTGAGGTCAGCAGATATGTGTGGAGTCCCACGATTGCAGATCTATGCATATAATCAGTTTCAAGGAGGCCCATCCCTCCTTCGGAATGGGAATATATAATCTTGGTATGCACTGATTTTTATAAATCATTTGTTGAGCATGAAGCATCCTTCTTGTGTTCCTATCTAATCTATCCAACATGTTTTGGGGCCAGTCAATCACTCCAAAACTGTAAGTTAGGACTGGAAGAGCAAATTGGTTTATAGCTTGGATTTTGTTCCTAGATATCAGGGCTGTTTTCAGGATTAATTTAAGTCTTCTGAAGTATTCCTTACAAAGTTTTATTCACATTTGTTCGTGTTTTATTGTTGATCCTTCATCAGTTCCCAATAGGGTTGCCACCTTTTCAAATGCCCAAAGTGGGACATTTTTGGTGTAAATGTCAGATTTTGCAGGACAAAACATACTCACAGCCAGTACCAAGGACAAAACTTCACTTTGTTTTGCCTAAATAAAAGCTTATTCTTGTAGTATTTTAGTTGCTTATTCTGTTTCTTATAACATCTAGGTGCTTCAGATACAGGATAACTGTTTTATGCAACTATTACATAAAATCATACCTCTCAACCTGGAAACATCAAAAATCTGGACAAGGCCCATGAAAAATAGGTACAAATCTGTATGCTGATTAACGTAAAATTTGCATACATAATTATGTAACCCCACCCACTCCAATGGAATTGTGGGATACCAACTTTCAAATGCATACTGAAGAACAGACAACCAAAATATGGCACCAGAGTCCCCCTGTTGCCATTCCAATGTCCCATTGCTTGGCTATTTCACTCCATTTACCATAAACACTAATGTGTGCGTACTGCTTTACTTCTACAATGATTTGGATTTTATTTTTACATTATATAGCACAATGCACAAACATTAATAGATATCTGCTAAACAAAGCAACACTGTCTCACAATGAAAATTGACTTGGCATTAAAACTTCTCTTCCCTTGAAACTCGCATTAATTGAAACAGCATTGAAACCCACACCACATCCAAAGAAAATGCATCTGGCCACTGGTGGATGAAGACTACCTTTAGGCTGTTTTCAAATCATAGGCCCCTTGCATACAAAACAAGAAACATACATGCATTCTTTGATACACCTTCCTGACTTTATTAAATTATATTCCTTGTATAATGCAGCACACTTGTTAGACTTAAGTTAACTTAGAGCGCATTTTAAATTTATTGTTTGAACATTTTTCCAGTAGGCAATGAAACAAAATGCATGAACCAATAATAAAACTGCCCAATTCAGAACATTTCCATCATAAAAGTCTACTTCCACACACAGACACAGACACACACACACACACACACACACACACACACACACACACACACACACACACACACACACACACACACACACACACACCATGCATACGCATCTTTCACAGCTTCTCGCACTTATTTTCAATTTCAGTTGTTTTGGGGAGATGGGGACAAAAGGCTAAAAACCAGGGACACATTTTAAACATAGCTTGTATAATTTTAGAAAGTTGCTATAAATTTCAAATACTGATCTTATAAACTTAGAAAATTGCTAGAATAAAAGGTTTTGTGTTACCATTTATTTTCTGAAGAGTATGAAGTCTGAAATTCAAATGTCTGTCATTATTTAGTGAACACTGCTAACAACATCCTTGTAAGCCATAACAAAACAAAACCACAACTTAAGCATATTGGACATTAACCATAGTAAGTATTCATACATAAAATGCACTTTAACAGAATTCTGTCAATTTGTCTACTTTGGACAAATCACTTCTAAGAAATGAGACAATCTTAAAACTGATAGAAAGGTCAGACAAAAATCAGATGCTAAATTTAGTAAACCTCACCCCAGATTCCTATGTGTAGCCACCACTAAGCTTGCCAGACCATTGCTAAGCATATTTAACATTTATCCTATATCAGGTACAGTTCACACCCTGTTTCAAGCATGCAGTCAGTTTAACTATAAGCTTTCTCCTTGTTCACCTAAAATCTTCAAATCAGCCTTCTCCTTGTAAACTCAGACTCCATACCAATTGTAAATGTATGCTTCTTAGCAAAAAAATATGTAAACTCCTCTATAAACAGACCTATAACCACATCAATGACTGGTTTATTTTGTGACAAAACAGCATGGTTTTCAAAATGGCTGTAGTCAAGTCACTGCATTGTATAAAGTACCAAACTTTAATGATGTGGTATGTGGATGATGGTTGTCTCGCATCAGCAGCATTTACTGATATGACAAGGGAGTTTGAGACAGTTATTCACTCCTAGAAGAGCAGACTACAGTTTAGTAGAAGAATAATGTTTTGTAATTCTGCCTTTCTGATTCAAGTTTTGGAGTTCAAATTTGGCTTTGTAATGCATGGGGTGCACACACACATACACACACACACACACACACACACACACACACACACACACACACACACACACACACACACACACACACACACTCTCCTTACCTTCCAAGTCGCTCTTCTTTTGTTTGTTCGGCTCGCCAGCAATCCCGGCAAACTGCTCAGCTTCCTCTGCCCGAATTCCCGCTATTTCAGGCGAACTGCTCAGTGTCCTCTGCCTGGCGTTTCAGGCGAACTGCTCAGCTTCCTATGCCCGGCTGCTGCCATTAATCCCAATTCCCGCCATTTCAGCCAGCCGAAAATGATGATGTGAGCTCCTTGAGCTCAATTCCGACTGGCTGGTAGCCTGGTGGAGTTGACATCATTGCGCATATGATGACGTCAGCTCCAACAGCGCGAAAATTTTAAAAATGCAAAAGAAAAATCGGAAATGAAGGGGTGCCACTCGGGAATCGTGGCACCCCTTCATTTGGACCCCAAAACTCGGTAAAAAACAAGTAATTCGGAATGGTTGGTAGGTCTGCATAAAATATAGGAAATAATTTTGTCCTACGATCTCAGGACATTTGCCATTATTTCAGTTTCTTTTGCAGGACACAACTGCCCAAAGAGGGACTGTCCCTCACAAAGTGGGACAGGTGGTAACCCTAGTTCCCAAATATGTATGCACTCCTTCTTGCTCAAGTTCTTTTATATCATATTCTTGTCCCAAACTGATGTTTTCTTGGTGTTGCAGTTTTCCTACTTTAAAGTTTGCTTTTGCACATTTATCAAGACCAAATAACATTCTTATATCATCTGAAAAAGTTTTGACAACTTGCAGTTGTACTTTCAGTTTCTCATCTGATGAGCTATACAGTTGTAAATCATCAACAAAGAGAAGATGAGAAGTCTTTACACTTTGCTGTTTTCTAGGAGCCAAATTATATCCATAGCCTAAGCTGTTAAGTAGACAGCTTAATAGGTTAAGGGCAAGGCAGAATAACAATGGTGACAAAGTCACCCTGGAATATCCTCCTTTGAATTTTTATCCCTGGGATAATAATTCGCCCTTTATCATGGCTTAATTGCAAAGTGGTCTGCCACTGTTTCATGGTCAGTGTACTGTAGTCGATCAGTGTAGGATGTATCTTATACATTTTTAAGCACTCTTGTATCCATGAATGTGGGATACTATCAAATGCTTTTTTGTAGTCAATCCATGCCATACTTAGATTCTTCCCCTTTTTACAGTTCTCCACTATGACTTTATTTAACAACAAATGATCCTTTGTTCCATATGACCTTCTTTTATTGCCCTTTTGTTCTACTGCCATAATTGAGTTTTCTTCTAAATGACTATAAACTCTGTCAGCATCAATTCCAGTGTAAAGTTTATACGTCGTTGGAAGGCAAGTTATTGGTCTATAATTTTTAGGGTAGCTTGCATCCTAACTGTTGACAGTCTGATGAAGCATTGAAGAGAATGTGAAAGCGCTTACTGGATGTTTTATTGTTTTTGTTCTTTAGTTCAGTGTGTTTAATAAAAGGTCAAGCTTCTTATTGTCATGTTGTGCCTCAAGAAAAGGTTATTTGGATTTTGAAACTACATTTTGCTCGAGGCACTTTACCCTTTGTGGTTGATTCGTTTTGCTTAGCTTGCAGTTTCACTCTTAAGTAGGAGCTTTGTTTTTCCTGTTGTTAACCAGATTGGTGTCTGCTTGGGGTGCACATATAAATAGTTCTTACTCATGGCTAAATCTTCATGCAAAAATGTTAATACTTTCAGCCAAAAGTTAGGTACTGCATCTGGGCCTGGGGTTTTCCAATTAGAGGCTTTTGTTAACTTTGTTTCAATCTCTCTGGCTGTTACTTTATTCCATTTAAATTTTTGTTATGTTCCACAGGATCTTCATAGATACTTTTCCAAAATGTATCCATTTCTTCTTTTTTTGGCAGTCTTTCAATTCCTATACCTTATTTCACAAATTTCAATAAAATGTTTTTGAGTCATCAATAAATTGCTTATTTTGTACTTTTCGTTTATATTTATTTTCATATTTTTTCGCGAGTACTGAAAATTTTTAGTTTGTTATTTGCGATAGTACATAATAGATCCTGGTCTGTTCTAATACTGCGCATTGCTTTTATCACATCTATCTATCTATCTTAGTATTTTTGTTGATCTGTTCTGTAGTCTTCTAACAGTGACACTTCTTGTCTTAACTGCTTTATAGTTTTCTCTTTTCAATTGCCTCTGTAGGAATGAAACAGCGAAGGCAAAGAGCATAATTCAGGAGAATGAAGATAGAGGAATTTAGCACAGAAATGGGAGAATCAAGTGTTGGCAAAGACAGAAAGAAGTATTTTTAGATGATAAAGGGCTTGATGGGTATTTACATCTACAGAATACAGTCAGGCTAACTGGTGGAGCTTAAAAAGGATGAGTTTTGAAGATGTTAAAGAATATCTGAGAAGAGACCCTCACATGAGACAGATACAGACCTGAGTGGGCACATTAATGGTCAAGATATCAAATGTCAGAAGATGGACCAGTTTACATGAATGTGGGCTCCTTACAGAGTTATCTGATTTGTTAATAATTATTTTATGTATTTCCCCCTCGCTACCTACTGACCTCAATCTATCCATTCATTCCTGTAAGGTGAGAGCCATTTGTAAAATCTGTCATTAAGCAGCAATGGGGAGGTTTCGATTTATGACCATACCCCAGTCTTTGATGGTTGCCAAAGGTACTGCATTACTGGAGAGTATCCATTGCTTACCCGTCAGACATGTGCATGCTTCTACTTACAAGTCCTCTGAGAGCTACCATCACTGAGTTGGTATTCCAAGCCCACAACTCCCACACACCCAATCAGTGGTCATCATTCAAGTCCCCACTTGCACAGGAGCATTGGCCAACTGTGAACCACATCTCTCCCCAAGGATGGCAAGCCAGTATAAGCTACTCACTCTCACCCTTATCTGCTTAGATCTTTCAACACCAGACTTGTTAATCGAACTCAGATCATCTGTGCACAAGGCTTTAAAAGATGAAATTGTGACATACTTCATGGCCAAAGCTAATTTAGTCTTAGCTACTGACAAAAGTCCTGCCATCTTAGAGACATGTCATAATCTTTATTAACCAAAGGGAAGGAATGAACTCACACTACTATATTCATAACTCATAATATCATTATTAAACCAGAGTTATAAAATAATTATGTATCTGTTGTGAGTAGGTTGTTTGAGTAGATCCAGTGCTTACTGACTGTATAAAGGCTAGACAGACATTTGACAAGTATATATATATATATATATATATATATATATATATATATATATAGGCTTTTTCTGATTCTGAAAGCCACTCTGTAGGGTTCAATGAGACCACTTGAGTTTTTGAATTCCTTACTAATTTTTTGATTTGCACATTATTCTATAGTCTCTAAAATTAATACTGATATACTGCTTCCACCCAGGACCAGTTTAGAAAGGTGAATAAGACAGGGATATCTGCTCCCCCCTTTATTTCTTCATTACTTGGAACCCACGGCTTAACTCTGTACATGACTGACCATAATTAGTTGTACCTTACACAGTTCCTGACACAGAATGGCTCCTTTAAAGATGAAATTTTGTCTTATTTAACCATGGAAGAAGACATATCTTCCTTATGGAGTATTATACAGCATTTTGATCGTTTTTCTGGTTACAAAATAAATGTGGCTCAGAAAATGCCACCTTAAATTAACTTCATATCATCTCCGTAGTGTGGCAGCTGTATTTGTATATGTGAGGTTATGAGTTTCTTTGGTACCTGTGAACTACTGCTGCTTAGGGTGAATGAAGGATGACTAACCTTAGGTATCTGCAGATTATGATTAAGTGCAAGGGTTTTTACTAGGCGGTAGGAAATATTGATCAGATTTCATGATAGAAAAGAAGAAGCCCTGCAGATGTTCATTTTCCTTCTGCTGTTATATACTTTTCAGACAATTCTTATAGAACCTCACATAGGATTCTATAGCACAGTGAACAGATTAATTATACCATTTTTGTGAAGATGAAAAAGTAATATGTTCTAGAGAAAACTCATCCAGCTAATAACATTTGGAGGATAGGTATGCAGGAACCCATGGCATGCCACAGAAATAGCCATCTGAGGTTGTTTTACCTATTTCTGCATAAAGCATATGGCCAAATGGAAGAGCTTCTTGTGTTCATATGCAGGAGAAGAGCATGAGATGTTTTAGCTTATCAGACAGGGATATCAAAGAGACATACAGTCTGACAATTACACAGAGGATTCTTAAACATGTGGCCTGGAAGTTTAACAGTATATCCTGGCAGAGATGGTTATTGGAATTCATTTCAAAAAGAGGTTAAAGTGGGGTGAAGACATGCCTGGATTCAGAACTTGTTATGATCTAAGTCTGTGCTGAAATCGTAGGATCAGATGATCGACAATGGGGAGATAATATACAGAAATCTTCAAATGAAACATACTTCTGGGGTTAAAACAGATATATATCTGACTCAAAGCAAGTAAATGGTGGTGCATCTTCTGCTGGCTACCCAGGGAGAGGGTCCCTATAAACAAGTTACTGAACAAGATCTACAAGAAGGTCCCTATTATTTTAGCAAATGCAGTGAATTGCGAACGCTGTTTAGTTGAACATCATTACGTGAAATGGCAAAATACGAAAAGCACGGAACAGTGATTTTTTCCCCAGGGAAAAAAAATCACTGGGCTGTTTTTGGGACTATGCCATTTCCTCTCGGAGTTGGTATATTTAAGTGGGGGGGGAGCAAAGCCCCCCACTTTATTTTGTGTTTTGATTTTTTTTTTTTTTTTTTTTACAGATCAGCGATTTCTTTCCCTGGAAAAAAAAAATTGCCAATCCGTGTGTTCGACAGTTTGGGTTTTCAGGGATTGTTGGTCGATTATATAGTGTTCGCAATTCTGTGCTTTCACTTATATAATATAGACCCTACAAGAAAGTTAGGGTAGGGGCTTAGACAGGCTTACAGGCTAGTAGTCCCCTAAGAAGGTCATAGGAATTGAAGTTGCAAGTTGGTATCAATCAGATGGCTTGGGGCTACTTGTAGATGCTCGATATGCCACTGAATCATAAAATTTCAGGATTTTCACCTGGAAGTGTCGATACAAGTATATCTATACACCAGTTATATTAGCTGCAATTTTTTGTGAGACTTTGCCTTGTTGTTGGAGGTACTAGTTTGACTGCTTACATATCTCTTCTGGGCCTGCCTAACATTTATCAGTTTAAATAGCATCTTCAGTCTCTGTATGGTAATTTATAGCCAGCTAAGCTCCATTTGACATCTGACAATTTGCTATTTTTGCTAGTGTGGATTGATTATAATGATATTCACAGTTATGTCAGGGTCTTATTCTGTTTGTTTATGTTAATTGCCAAAGAAAGGGTTCTAAATGAGAACATACAAAAGGAATGAGCCTTGGGAACTGTATTGGTTGTTCTCTCTTACATATAAAATATGTAATTTAGAAATGATCCTTGATGCTTTTAGAATTCAGAGTAAGAAGTGGAATAAATGGATGCCATGAATCTAAGTCACTGCAAAAGATTCAGAAATCCACCTAATATCTTGTGTAATCCTTATATTTAAGTGATTGTAAATGTATTTACTTTGGAATGTTAAGGTGTCTTTACTTTAAGGACTGAGTCTTCTGGTTGTTTAATGGCTTCTGTGAAAATTTAGATGAGGATTTTTCCTGGAGCCAGACAAAGGGAAGCAGCCTGTTTATTTTTTTACATTTAGAACATAGAATTAATTTAATAATTTTTTTTCATAACGAAAACAGTTTAACATTTCATTCATTATATTTCTTCAACGCTTGACTACAATATTCAGGAAAACTGCAGAAGTGTTATTTTAGATGTGAAACTAGTAGAAATTATGTAAAACAGTACTGTTTACTACTCATTACATTTTACGTTTTATTTTGATACTTACTTCTGTTATAGGACAGTAATGTAAACATTTTTTGATTTTGCTGGTGTTTACTGGATTTTGAGTTAATTATTTTGAAAAAAAATAGCAGCTGTGAAAGTGGGTCTACAGGCTAAGCAAACTGTAGTGCTTTGTGACTCAACAAGTGTGATTAGGCAAGACAGAAAGGAGGAGACAATTACCTAGGTCTTGATTGCAACGTTAGAGAAGTATCCAAAAATAGCAAGTCAGATCTTACGGAAATCACCTTTAGAAAGGAGATACATTCTCAGCATGGCTGTACGCATAAGAACAAACAATGTGCCATAGAAAATTAAAAAAAAAATAAGATAGACTGGGATTCATAGATAAGTTGCATAGTACGCAAAGCTGGGCACAAGAGCTTACATAATAGGCAAACCTATTGTGATTCAAATAGCCTCCTGTTGCCTGCAAGTGCAACCCTACACTTCTAGGCAGCAGTGACTTTGGTGCTGTATTTAAATGTGATTATTGGGATGGTGCATATGCCAAATGAGGCTCCATAAGTATTGCTGTGTGCTGCTCTTTTGGGATGCTTGTATACTATAGAAGTCTTACACTCCATACTTGTTTGTTTGTTTGTTTGTTTGTGTCTTTCGGCTTTTCCCGGTTAGGGGTCGCCACAGTGGAACTCCCGTCCGCTAATGATTGATAGTGAATTTTTATGTACCGGGTTATCACCCCTGATGCACAACCTTCAACGAAGGCACGCCCCATTCATGTATGCCTCCACACAGAAGACGCTCTAGCTGAGAATCGAACGGGACAATATCTTGCTATGAGGCGATAACGCTACCGCAGCACCACCACCACAGTCTCTTACACTCCTACTAAGATCCCTTAAAGAGCTGTGTATTAAATGCATTAGTGTATGCCACTAGGTGGCAGCATGCACATATACATTTCAATAGAAGTATTCTGAACATCCAAAATGAAACAGCTTCACTCTGCACAGATTCCCAGTGCAGGTAACTGGTACTGAATGACTGTACGGGAGTGACTAAAGGTATGTGTGTGTGTGTGTGTGCGTGTGTGCGTGTGTGCGTGTGTGTGTGTGTGTGTGTGTGTGTGTGTGTGTGTGTGTGTGTGTGTGCACGTGTTTATGTGAGTAATAGTGTGAGTAATAGTGTATGCACACACAAGCATGTGTGCTTATGTGTTGTGTACATAAGCACACATGCGTGTGTGTGTGTGTGTGTGTGTGTGTGTGTGTGTGTGTGTGTGTGTGTGTGTGTGTGAATATAGGAACAGTGTATGAGTGGGTCTGTGAGTTTCTATACAGGAATCCACATTGTGTGTGTGTGTGCACGCACGTGTGTGTGTATGTGTGGTAGCCGAGCACTGCATAACATGACTATGGCTGGTATGACTTGGTAGATTGTGAATATGTATGTCTGCCAGCGGGTCTTTCTTTGTCTGAGCACGTGTGTGTGTGTGTGTGTGTGTGTGTGTGTGTGTGTGTGTGTGTGTGTGTGTGTATGTGCAATCCTGTGTTCTGATTGACACTGCTGAAGTTCCTGGACATATTACCCCATGCCTGAACAGCTATTTTGACAGCTGTTAAATTATGACTTATATCATCTATTTGACAGTTAACAAATTATGCATCAAAAACATAAAGGTATCTGCCCATGTTTTGTGTGTGTGTGCATGTGTGTGTGTGTGAGTGTGTGTGTGTGTGTGTGTGTGTGTGTGTGTGTGTGTGTGTGTGTGTGTGTGTGTGTGTGTGTGTGTGTGTGTGTGTGTGCCTCAGCAAGTCATACAAATTAGCCACATAAGATTGAGGTTTATGTTAATAGGTTCAGTGAGGATCTTTATAAGTTTAGCCCTGCATTCTCATAAGGTTTATAGTCCTTGTAATTTAAGTACAAATACCCAGAGCATGTCTATGCAGTACAAGGGCACTAAACCAGGGGTGATTGTGAAATCCCCATCCATTCTTCCAGATTACATTTGAAAGGATTAAAGGAAGTGCTTTGCTTTATGTCGAGAGGAAGAAGATTCTAAAGAAGTGGCATATTCTGTGAAACATATCCATCTCTCCAGCATGTTCTATTTATGTTGCAGAAGAGATTAAAATCTCTTGAGTGGGTGTTTCTTCCACCATGTACCTGCAGATGTGCAGTAGATCTGACAGGATATGGTCTGTTGAGGCTCACTATATGAGGCAGAGCTTGCCCATCAGTAGATGCATATACTGAGAAGAGGGACAAGACTTTGAGATGGTCAGTTTAGTTTGTATGATTTAGGCCCTTGATTTTACTGATAAGAAAGTATTATGGTCATTCAAGTTGTGTAAAGTATTTGTGCAGATACATACTGAAGGAAGCATTATACTCCATGATCAGCCTAGTAAGTGATGAATACAGTGAAATATTCATGTCCCTGGACCTAGAAGCCATACCTTTATTAATAAGCTGCATTGAAAAAGGACTTTCCCACAATGGTGGATACATGGTGAATACATGGTGATTAAAGGACAGCTTCTTGTCCATAAAGGTTCCCAGGTCCATATCTACTGGACCAATTTTCAGGGGTGTGTCGTCAATATGATAGTTTAAGGAAACATCATGGTTGCCAAAGGAGACTAGTATGCACTTTTTAGTGTTTAGTTTTAGTCCATGGTTATAGCACTAGCTGTTTATTTGGAAAGGGCCCTTTAGAAGGATCTTGATGCCCCTGAAGAGTTTATGATGGCACTGAGTTTACAGTCATTTTCAAACTTGGTCAGCCATAAACCTTTAGCATTAGCTTTCACCTCTGAAACATAAATACCAAAGAGGAGAGGCACAAGGACTAAACCCTGGGGAACACCACTAGTGATAGGTGTTTTAGAACCACCTACCCTAATTTTCTAGGTTCTGTTTATGAACCAGTTTGCTATCCAATGTATTACTTACAGATTAACATTAAGTGGGGAAAGTTATCAACAATACCAGAGTGTAGAATGGTGTTGAACACCTTTGTGAGGGCTAGATATGTGGTGTGTGCCAATTTTTCCACATCCATTGCTTCAGTAACCTTCACAAAGAAGTCAATCAGACTAAACAGGCAAGATCTGGCCTTTACAAAACTGACCCTGTTTGGGTCAAGAGTCTGTAGGTTACCTATGTTCCTATTTTTTAATTCCATAATGATCCTCTCCATAGCCTTACAGATGAGGCTGGTCAGACTTATGAATCTACAACTACCTGAATCCATTGATGCCCCTTGTGCAGGGGAATGACTGTTGCTGGACTCGATTCATCAGGCATAAAGCCTGTTTGGAGGCTGATATTTAAGAGCCTGTGCAGGGGTCCTGACAGACCTGTTTCAGGCTAGGTGGTGGTCAGCCTGGAATGTTATATGGCCTCATAGAAGCACATTTCATGGCCTTGGAAAGTGCTTTGAGGAGTTGTTTTTGCTAGATTTGAGGGGGGTGTAGATGAGGTATGTGATCTGGGAATGTAGAGGAAGAGAGGGAGTAAAGTCAGAGCTAAATATATTCACTAGTGGATTGGCTATGCCTTTAAAATCTGAGTATGTGATATAATTTACTATTAGCTCTGAGCAGTGCTGGGCATTAGTTCTAAGGTTTCTAACATAGCTAAAGAAGGCTTATTGTTGTCTTTTGTTTGAGTGACTATTTTTACCTTATACCTGTCTTTGGTTGATTACTTAATTTTTGTCATCTTGAAATTACAATTATTATTACATGGAATGAGTATTTTCTTTTATTGTTGAGCCTGTTTATGTTTGGTTTCCACAACTGAGATTTATTTTTAAATGTGGCATGTATTTACTGTGGAGGGTGATCTATACATCTATGTAGCTATTCATATATACATAGAATATGGTGGTAAAGGATTCCACATATGCACTTGGGTCATCAGGTTGGATGGGGATACTGACTTTAGAGAGGTTATCACTCAGTTTTAGTAAATTAGCCTTTGCATAATTTCTGAATTCTGAGGTATTTGAAGATGCTTCCAGCATCAGTACTATGGTGAATGTGACTGATTTATGGTCCAATTTGATGAGGAAAGTATAAGTATATACATTTGATGAGGAACACAGCTGTCCCATATCTGTGAGGAGAAGTCCAGGATTTTGTCTCCCTTAGCTGGGTGCAGACTAATGTGTCCAGAGCATTTGTATTTATGAAATCCAGAAACCTCTGGGCATGTATAATTCTAACAGTTGATGAAGGGGTAGATAAAGTCCCCCTAGGAGAATGATGTTTTGCCTAAAGCATTTGGACTCCATACCAGTCAGGTTGGTGGTATGGACCAAAGGAGACAAAGAGGGGGTCCTAGGATGTGAGTAGGGGCTTTGCTAATGGTTACGTGGACTTGAGGGAGTTCCAGGTCATTATCTTGCCTAATTATCCTGAAAGAGAAATTTTATTTTACAAATAGAGCGACACCACTGCCTCTAATGCCTTTATGTAGTGCTGTTATCCTGAATGAGTGGTAGGTGTTGAAACCCTGCATTGACGGGGTGCTCTCAATATTCTTAAATCAGGTCTCCATGACAATGCATATATCAATGCATTCCAGGGTAAGCAGTACGTGTAGGGAGTGAAGCTTTTGTTGAGACTCCTAGAGTTGAGCAACAATGCCTTTATGTTTTGTTAAGTTGGAAGCTTCTGAAGACCATCCTTCCCTAAAAATGCACTAAGGCAGTGAACAAAATTTTAGCCAATATGCAAAAGTGTTGTGGAGATAGCTGCTGGCCCTCTCTGGCAAAGCATTTGGGGCTGTCTGTCATCTGCTTCCAGGCTGATATATATTAGACACTCCCTTGAATGACACGAGAAGTTAAGCTAAGCATATTGATGAAGTCAATAATCTTTTGTTTGTATTGCAGCATCATTATAGGTAATGGTGAAATGCTGCTTAAGGCTAGATTCATAACTACCTCTCAGTCACATATTTCAAGAGCTCCATCATATCATTCTTCATGCAGTCTAGGGGGGTATGTCTTAAGTAATTTAATTCAACATTCACTATGACCATATCAAATGTGTATTTGTGTTGCAAGGACTTGAGTGTATACTTGATGTGGCAAATCCTGGTACCCGATAAGCAGCTAACTGTGACCGTCTCCTTAATCAGCCTGGTGAGGGGTGCATAGGTGTGTCTTGGTATAGAGTCATCTATGATTAGGAAGTTGAATGGTGCAAAGATTTGCCTTATGAGTTTTTGAGTTGAGACACTGTGAGTCTTAGATGCATGTTTCATGTTTGGTGCTGCGTGAATTGAGTGTTTGTGTGGTTACTGCAAGTACTTGTTTTTTAGGTTACATTTACAAGGCCTTTGTAGTTTAGGTAGGTTACTTTCAAGAGCCTCAGCATATGAAGGTGCTTGGTCTGTATTGTGTGTGATAGGTATAGTGTGGCATTGTGTGTTACTGGCAACCTGTTTGCTATTTGTAGTGGTTTATGTGAGAGCTTGTCTCCAATGACATTGTATAACTACATATCTTGCAGACTGTGTCAATATATTCAAGTAGTAGGCATCTGTCAGTAAACACGAATTGTGTCAGTATGCCCATTTCAACCAAGCTGGCAACAGCAACAGTTGTAAAGTGCAAACCCATAGTTTCAGGTGCTTACTAATGTGGGCTGAAAGGAGATTAACCCCCTTGAGGTTTGGAGTTTATTACTAGAAATATTATCTGTCTGACAGTGGCATTAGTATTGGTCTCAACACAGTTGCACAGAGCTAGGAATCAATGGTCCTTAGATATTTTTCTTACTAGAAACAAAGACTAGCACTAATCCCAAGCTGCTTCCTGAGAATGATGTCAATGGGTTCAGTAAACATTTGCTACTCTAGACAGAACCTACAGCACCTGGATGCAACAGAAAGCCAATATGCACAAAGGTCCTGAAGATGTTCTCACCAAAACTGCAACCAGACCTCTCATTGAAGTCCCATGCACACTGCCTTATCAGAGACCAGCAGGAATCAGTGTCCCTCTGCTCATTCTCTCACAAGGAGTAAACCAGCAACCCAACACACAACACACAAATAGGCAAAAAACACAGAATTCTTCAAAGCTGGCCCTAATACAGACTGTCCCTCCTCCAACTGTATAAATCACCACAAACAAATGCTCTGAAGCAGAATATGGTCAGTGGAATATCCACAATGAAATAAAGTCTTCCCAACAGTAAAAAACAATACTTTATTGTAAAATAAAATAACTAACATGAGTTGCACATAACTGGATTAAGTGCTTTCATCTCCCATCTGGAAACTTCATCAGAATCATAGGCTTAAATACTGCCACTTAATTTCTTATTGGTCAACCACTAATCAATGCAGTAATTTAACTCTAAACTTGATTATATAATTCATACACACATATATATATATATATATATATATATATATATATATATATATATATATATATATATATATATATATATATATATATATATATATATATATATATATATTAACACCGACACGCCAAAACACTGACAACGAAATAACCGACACGACAAAACCGAAAGTTCAAAAACACGAAACTTCACACACACACAACACAAGCACACCAAAAATCTTACAAACCTACACTAAACCTTACATACACAACTATCTATGCACTAACCTTAACCCAAACCCTAACCCTAAGGTCTGTCACTATTGCACACTTACCTTACCCGCACCTTAACCCTAACTCACTTAATCCACCCCTAACCCTTAAGTCTGTCACTATTGTACACTTACCCAACTGAACACACTAAATTGCTAGGAGTGGAAATAGACAATAAACTAAAATTTGACATTCACATATCCTTGACCATAAAAAAAGTCCACAAAAAACTAGGAGCACTATACAGAAATAAGCAACTTCTCACCAAAGCAGAAAAGATATCAGTAGCAAATTCCCATCTTATCTCCACCCTACTTTATGCCTGTCCAATATATACCAACCTAAGGCAATGCGATCTAAACAAGCTAGAGACCTGCTACAACAAAATTGCCAGATTCACCACAGGGGCATCCTACCATAGTAACCACTGTCTCTCACTTGCTGAAATGGGCTGGTTTGAACTCCCTCACCTCCTTCAATGGTATCAACTCTCACTCACCCACAAACTAGTAAATCATTCACTAATGTCCCATCCCTCCAGAATCTACTCCAACCCTATCGCACCACCAGACCACTAAGATCCAGCAACAAAAATCACTTGCAGATCACTAAAGCCAATAACTCTGCTGGTGAAGCACTATTCTCTTGCGCCATAGCCAAATTATGGAACTCCCTCCCACCCACAATTACCTCTGTACCATCATGCACCCACTTCAAAACTTTACTAAAAGCGCACCTAAAAACATGCTGGCTATGCCCTTGCAACTCCACTCTAATATCACCCTCCCAATCCAACCACTACCTTTCTTTCCACTCCACTAACTACTTTGATTATAGCAAGCTCAGATGCTCATAAGCCAGTATTTATTATACAGCAGGAACTTCTTCTTGTAACATTTGTTAATGTCTGTTATGTACTTCATAGATAAAGATTCTAGTTGTCTACTAATGTACTATGTTCTTCATCTGTAAATATGTTGTAAGTAATTGCTATGTAAATTGTTAATCGCTATGCAATCCAATGTAACTACTGTCTGTTTATTTTAACTGTGGAACTTTTCTCCCCGGGCCTCCACTGAAAATGGACCTACATCCAGTCGGACACTCCCGGTCAACAAATATAAATAAATAATAAATAAATAAATAAACCTTACCTGCACGCTAACCCTAACTCACTTAATCCGCCCCTAACCCTCAAGTCCGTCACTATCACACACTTACCTGACCCGCACCCCACCCTAACATCCGTCACTATCACACACTTACCTTACCCACACCCTGACCCTAACATCCGTCCCTATCGCACACTTACCTTAATATGTCAGTGTTCTCAGCGTCGGGATTCTCAACTTTCGATCTTCTCTGTTGTTGATCTTCCAGTGTCGGTGTTCTCGTTGTCAGCGTTGTGCACTTTTGGCGTTTTCAGTAGACCCATATATATATATATATATATATATATATATATATATATATATATATATATAGAGAGAGAGAGAGAGAGATTTAGGAATACTCACCCTTGGACTATAAGTATTTAATATGTATCCTGTAATTTAATTCTGCATATATTTACAAGTTGCTATACTTTATAAACTTTAAGGATTTTTTAAAAAATAGTATTTAAATATAGTGTTTTAAAATCTTAAAATCTTGATATTTCACATTTCATTAACATACATACTTTTATATCTGTGGTTTATTATTACTATTTTATTCTAATTTAATTATTTTAACATATTTATAGATAAATAGTATTTTGTTTTAGGAAATATCTTGCATTATGGGTTGTATAGGTGTAAGAATTATATAAGCAAGTTTAGAGTTAAACTATTGCATTGATTAGTGGTTGACCAATGAGAAATTAAGTGGCAGTATTTAAATTGAGAACACATTAAGCCTATGATTCTGATGAAGTCTCCAGATGGGAGATGAAAGTGCTTAATCCAGTTATGTGCAAATCGTGTTAATTATTTTATTTTATTTTAGAATAAAGTATTGTTTTTACTGTTGGGCTGCCTTTGTTTCATTGTGGATATTCCACTGACCATACTCTGATTTGGAGTGTTTGTTTGTGGTGATTTATACAGTTGGAGGAGGGGCAGCCTTTAATGGGGCCAGCTTTGAAGAATTCTGTAGTAAACCAGCAACCCCAAGTTGGTGGCCAGGAAACCATTTCAGGCTTTCCAGTGATTGGTAATCCATAGGAAGGCTAGGAAATAATGTTCCTCTGCTCCTTCTCTCACCGGAGAAAAACAGAAGCACTAATCTTAAATGGATTCCACAGAAGAAGTTCCTAGGTTTTCCGGTGATTGGTAGTCTAGTCCCAGGTGTTGCAAATGTTTAAAGTAATACAAAAAAATAATGAATACTATGCATATTGCATAGTCACTGAGTGGGATGATATGAAGCAAAGGTGAACTCAAGCTTTAACAGTCTAAGAGAAGGGGCTTCCCAGTTTGATCGTTCAGATCCTAGTAGAACAAGCAGATGATATGAGTCCGGTAGGAGTTTCCAAGCCCAAATTTATAGTGGGGGCAGGTAGCTGAAAAGTCACCAAGTTTATACCACAATGGGGACTTAAAAGGCAATGCAGACACACACCAGTACTGATCTCACTGCGCTTGTTGTTAAATAAGATTGTAGGTATAATGTACCTAAATGAGAAATCCCAGTTCTCATTCATCCCATGAATTAGATAGATTTAATTCATTTCCAGTCAGTGGGTGGAAAAGGAATGTATTCCAATGAAATGGTTACAATTATGGTACTGAACGGACAGACGCTATACAGAAAAGTTGGACTCAGTGCCTGAGTAAGAGCTAGAGTGTACTTGTAGGACTGAATAAAGTACATAGAAGAGGACGTGGAAGAGAATCAAAGAATATATCGTACTGGAACAGCGTCAGTCAAAGAATGAGGAAAGCCCATTGAAAATCCGCCATATGCCATGGAAAGAATGATGTGTAAAAAAGAGGAGTCCTGATAATACAGTACCTCAGTTCTCCATCACTAAACTGGTAAGTATCAGCTTCATGAGTACAGAAAGAAACCAGTCTGGGTGAATCAGCAGAGGAAAGACTTATTGAAGAGATAAGGAACACAACATTGGGAAAACCTGCTGAGCTGGTTCTTAGCAGAAAGAAAGAAGATGGAGAAGTATTCAAGTAGCTACCAGATAAAATGATTATGTCATTTTATGATTTACAATACCTGTCTTGGGAAGAGGGAGACAAAAAGAACATTACTCTAGTACTATAAGATGGTCCACTTTGCTGTGACTAATAGGACTATACTGGTCAATGTAGGGATGAAAAGGGATAATAAAACTGGAAGAACTAATGAAATATATTAAAGAAGAGTTAGAAAAAAGGATATGAAATCATAAAGATGTGTGCTGAGAAGTGGCCACTGATCTGTCTGAAGTAGGGAGTTGCACTTATAGTGACCTGTGTGGTGATACTACTTTGCACTTTTCTGCTCTGTTCTATCTGCTTGCATTTTTAGTTTGTTCTGGGACCTTAGTCTTGTATTTTAATTAGCAACTGTGGGAAGATTGTGTTTCTGCATTATTCTGCATTTCTATTTCCACAAGTAGAATTACTTGGAAAAGCTATCCATTTGTATTTTAAACTCTGTTGGGCCATATTCTTGTAGTTTAATTCACAGTTGTCACAGAACTTTGTACTACTGCTACCAGATTTGTGTCTTAGTCCTTTATTAGTACATTTTTCCTATAAACAGTATTGCTGGTAAATTTCTGTATAGTCTGGTGCCTTAAACTGTAGTAGAAGTTCAATAGATAGAGAATTGTCTCTGCTCAGGTTTGTGCTTCCATGCTTTTATATTCTGCTTATTGTTTACCTGTTTAGAGTTGCATTCTGTGTCTGCCCCATTCCCAACTAACATATTAAGCTGAATTTTCTGAAACAGTTCCAATATTGTCTTTATTTGATTGGATGCCTCTCTAGTTATCCTGCTATTTCCAGCACAGAGCTACCACCACCAAGTGTCTTTTATAGAAGACTTGGAGAGGTGTGAAACTATGAGTCACTATATTTTTATCAAAAATGAAAGATAATTAAATTATTTTAATTATTTCAATTCTGCACTTACAGTAACCTGTGTGGTGATACTGCTTTGTACTTGTCATCTCTGTTCCATCTGTTTGTATTTTTTAGTTTGGTTTGGGACCTTAGTCTTGTATTTTAATTAGCAGCTGTGGAAAGATTGTGTTTCTGCATTATTCTGCATTTCTATTTCCACAAGTAGAATTACTTCTAAGAGCTAGCTATTTATATTGTAAACCCTGCTGGGCCATAGTCTTGTAGTATAATTCATAGTTGTGGCAGAACTGTGTACTACTACTGCCAGAACTGTGCCTTAGTCATTTATTACTGCATTTTTCCATAAACAGTGTTACTGGTAAATTTCTGCTTAATTTGGAGCCTTAAACTGTAGTAGCTCAATAGTGAGAGAATTGTCTCTGTTCCAGTTTGTACGTCTGTGATATTATATTCTGTTTATCTTTTATCTGATTAAATTTGCATTCTGTGTTTGCCCTATCCCCAACTAACGCATTTAGCTAAAGTTTCTAAAAGAGCTCCAATATTGCCTTTATTTGATTGGATGCCTCTCTAGTGAGCCACACAGAGAGACATCACCACAGAAGAGTAGTGCGAAGCTGTTAAACACGTCATGCCATGCAGACTGTTAAACACTTCATTACCACTTTAGAAAAAGTCTAAATGAATTGTTTAGCAGCTTCCCACTGCCCTTTTGTGGTGATTGCTGATTGCCATTAATGCCCTAGTATGTGGCTAGAGCTAACAATAATAAGAGGTACTTAAAAGCTTGAGAAGAATCTTTCCAATGTCAGAATAGTGCTAAACAATCATGCTTTTCCCCCAAATTCAGAGCATAAGCACAGTGACCCATACACTACAAGTCATTCTCTTTCAAAAATAAGATATAAAATGCTTCTCAGAACATCTAGATCCTGGCAGCATCCATAACTCAAGCTGTGGAAGTGGAGTTTAACACAGGATTATTGAGGGCTTCTGCCCTAGACTCATCTTTTCTACAAACCTGGTTCAAAGATGCAGAGAGCACCCCAGCCTTACCTCGTTACTCATCCTGTCATACATTCAGACCCCAAACTGTGGGTAGAAAAGCCAAAGGAGGTGGAGTTTCAATATGTATTAAAGACATACACACCTCCAGGCTGTTCAAACAATACGACGCACACGAGACACTCCAGGTGCAGTTAACTATTGACAAGACCCGTATACAAATAATAGCTACCAGCCCCTAACTCTGACCCAAGATGCCCACACTACCTATCTAGACCTCTTTGAATCTATCAAGATGCAACCCTTTACCCTGATCCTGGGTGACTTTAACTACCCAAACATAGACTGAAAGAACTACTCTTGCCAGAACTCAAATACCCAGAGATTCCTCGATTTTGTAAATGCAAATGCTTTGGAACACCTTGTCAATACCCCCGCAAGAGGTGATAATATCTTGGACTTGGTAATAACCAACATGAGTAGCCACTGCAGCATCCCAGCAGTATCATCCTCCCTTGTAAGATCCGACCATAAAGCAGTCACGTTTGTAGTCACCATCTCCCCCTACCCCCCTCTAACTAGGGTCAATCATAAAAACTTCTCCAAATCTGATTAAAGCCTCCTGAGGGATGGTATAAACAGCTTCACAGCCCCCTCCCCCTCTCTAGGAACTGGCACCAGTATCCAAAACTATACCAAATTGCTATATGGACATTTATATAGATGCATGGAATCAGGAATACCCGACAGGATTAAATCATCCTCCACAAGGAAGATTAAACATGTCTGGTGGACATCTGCAATAAATAAACTCTATAACAGAAGAAAACAATTGCTGACCAGGACCAAGAAGAAGCAGGTGCCCATTTGGAAGCAATCTCTCCTTGACCTAAACAAGCAAATAAGAGCACTAGTGAATCCTCCAAAGCAAACTTCAAGTCCAAATTGGCTACATCTGCTAAAGACAATCATAAGGCCTTCTTCACATATGTCCATAATCTCAAAGGTAGCACCCAGATCTGTTCAGAACTGATGGTCAAGGACACCACATATACAAATGCCGTATATATAGCAAACTTGCTGGCTGACAGATTCAGCAAAAAGTTCAGTCCTCTGTCCCCCCATCAGTAAATCAGGACATTCTCAGTACCTGCCCCCTTCCCCTTATATCTAGGGATCAGGTCATCACTGCTCTCTCAAAGGCAAAAAAATACAGCCTCCATGGGACCTGATAACATCCCAGGCTGCATTCTACATGAACTCAGGCAGGAACTTGCAGCACCATTAGGCACCCTATTCAACCAAAGCCTGAGTACTGGTTTTGTCCCAGCTGAGTGGAGGACAGCCACTGTCATCCCTTTACACAAAGCTGGAGTGTCCACTGATCTGGGAAATTATAGACCCATAAGCCTAACTAGCCTGATCTGCAAGGCCATGGAATGGATTATCATGGACCTCATAAACAAGGACATTGGCAACTTCCAACCACTTGATTCCACACAGTTTGGCTTCATCAAGGGGAGGTCATATCTGTTAAATTTGGTCGACTTTTTTGAGACAGTCACCAAAGCCATGGATGAGGGGAAGACAGTGCACACTGCCTACCTTGAGCTGGCCAAAGCTTCGACACTCTTCCCCACTGAGGCATAATAGATAAACTCTCTCAACTAGGCATCAGTCCGTATGTTACCAGATAGGTAGCCAGCTGGCTCACTGATAGAACCCACCTAGTCAAAATAGGGGAAGCCACCTCAGGCAGTAGACCTGTATCAAGTGGCGTACCCCAGGGTTTGGTCTTGGGGCCTCTGTTATTTGGGATATATTTTTCTGAGGTACAGGCCAAACCAGTGGGCTATGGCTGACCAAGTTTGCAGATGACTGCAAGTTGGGAGCTGTCATCAATTCCCCTAGTGACGTGGACATCCTCCAAGAGTGTCTCACCCAAACAAATGACGGGTGCCAGAAACATGGCCTCAAGCTGAATACAAAAAAATGCATCATCATCCCCTTTGGGAAGAGAGATGTCCCCACAAATTATCACATTAATAACAAAGTTCTATGCACGCAGTCAGTCGTGAGGGATTTGGGCACCCAGATTGATAGCAGCCTGACTTTTGACCACCATGTTGCTTCCATTGTACGAAAAGCTTTCTACATGGCCCACCTCATAAGTAAGGGTATCTCATCCAGGGACAAGGAGGTAATAACATCCCTGTATTCTTCCCTTATAAGGCCCATTATTAAGTACAGTGCCCCATTCAGCATGTACCTCGCAAAGCACATGCAGCAGCTGGAGAGACCACAGAGGTTCCTCACCAGGAGAATCCAGGGCCTCAAAAAGCTGCCATACACAGATAGGCTAAAAGCCCTATGCCTCTACTCTGTTTCATACAGACTCCTCAGAGGTGACCTCTGTCTGGCATACAAGGCAATCTCGGACCCTGCCTTGATGGGACTGCTGCATATCCGCAAGTCAGACTCCACACGAGTAACCCGCACACGTGGCCTCAACCTGGTCTGTGACATCAATCGAACTTGCTGGCGGGACAGATTTGTGTCCCAGAGACTCCCCCATGTATGGAATAAACTCCCTCTGCACGTCAAGCAGAGTACCTCTTTACCCCTTTTTAAGCTCAATCTGGATAACTGGATGGGAAATAGAAAATACATCCCTGGGATTCCACCCGTGTCCCTGCTGGACATAGATATCAGGTGCTGATTTGTTTATGCATGGGCTAAACTCTTGGCTAGGCTTATAAGGGCTTCAGGGCCAATAACCTAGTAACTTCCTATGATCCTATGATCCTATGATCCTATGAACTGGCCCTGCTCAGAGGTGTACACAGAAGGTTGCAATAACTTGTGTTTGTGGGCAGTGGGGACTGGGAACAGTGAAATTATTATTTCTTAAATTCTCCTTGCAATCAAACCTCAGAAGTAAACAGAAAAGGTCAATGTAACTTGTCTGGGACTGGGGAAAGGGTGGTCATTGTTTCCTGAGTTTTCCTCACAATTAAATCTCAGATGCACAGATGGTCACTGTGGCTGTTGTGGGGTTGTGACAGTGGTGTCATTATTTCTTTAACTTTTTACACATTTATAACTTACAGGTATGCACACAACATCATTACAGCTTGTGTAGTGGCACTGTATTCTCCAGGAGCAGCAGACTGGAACACATAACTGTGATATTGTCTTCTCTTTTCTCACAACCACATATCAGAAGTGTATGCAGGTGGCTAACTTTGGGAAGTAGCGGTAAGTTGGCATATTGTAAATATACATCTGTAATCAACAAGTTAACATGTTACTGTATTTTGGTGGTCAGATGGATACACAGATGGTAGCTGTCTTTTAGGGGCGGGGGGTGAAGAGGCAAGCTGTATGATGTGTGACAGCAGTAACTTGAAATATATGATTTAAGCCCTTTATCCATTCACTTTTATCCCAATATTCTAAGTTATGACATGCATTTTAAAAGCATTTATTTTCTCAGTTTATTCAGGACTGCTTTCTTTTTGTCATATTTGATCATTAAGCCTTGGGCACAACTTATTTCTTCAACGAAAGAAACATTAAGATGAGATTTCTTTAGTTAGTCATGATTTTTGTCCAAGCTATAATTGTAACAAAAGGCTAGGGGGAATCTCTAAAGTGCTCCTTACAGCATCTTGAATCCCATGGCTTCTGAGGCCCAAGCAGCCTTCAGTCTATCAGCTTAATTCTATTATTTCCTCCACAGTTATTACACTACAGCCTTGACCATTTAAGGAGTGGGGCAAAGATACAGCAAGAAAATGAAGATTAAGAATGAATTTCTTTTTTTCAGCCATAATTTTTCATCAGGCCATCTTTGTCTCAAAAGGTTTGAAAAAAGGTCTAAAATGCAACTCGGAGCATCTGTAACCCAATGGCTTCTGGAAGGGTGTGTATGAGATTTCTGGATTAATCTGATTATTTCCTCTTCATTTATTATAATGTAATTATGCATAGTTTGAATATATTGAAACAATGAAGGAAAAATCTAAAGTGTATAGCAAAGTATGAAAAAATAAGTGAAAATAATCTAAATGGTGTGACAAGGTAAGATGGGGAAAGTAGGGGGCACAATGGGGGACAGTGGAAAGCAGGGGTCCTATGAAGTCCTTTTCCAATGGTTTCATTTCATCAAGGCTGGAGTCAAAATATTCAGTACTGTCAGGGACTGCCCCATTTAAATACATCACACACCTTATCGACAAAGTTTGTTATTCTGTAGAAAACATTTTATAACACTATACCACCTGGATAAGAAAAAAAACAAGCAATATGCTTGGTTTTCTCAGATTTCTAGTATACAATTAACCTTTTGACTGCATCTTTATTTACTACTACATATCATATCTCTGGTTTCATAATAGTGTTAAGCATGCCCTTGCAGACACTCCTCAAGCTGTTTAACATAAGTTTAGCTACTGGCTTTGTCCCTGATGAATAGAACACTCTAGAGGTAAAGCCTCTTCATAAGGGTGACCTTACAACTGACCTAGGTAGTTGAAGTCCTATTATCAGCCTTACAAGCCTCATGTGTAAATCCAGAGGTGTATTATAACTAACCTCAAACTCTGATATAAAAATTTTTGTTTGATTTGACCCCAAACAGTATGGCATTGTGAAGGGTAGATCCTGTCGAGTTAACCAGGTAAACTTGTTCAAAAGAGTTACAGAGGCTGTACAGATGGTAGGAGAGCAGTGCATGTAGTGCATATATATATATATATATATATATATATATTTATTTATTTTTTTTTTATTTTACATTTGACCAGGATAGTCCAACTGGATACTTGTCCATTTTCAGCGGAGGCCCGGGGAGAAAAGCTCCATACATACATACAGAAAAACTGTTGCATTAAACAAGTTAAAGAACTGTTACAAATACAATACATAGCATAAAAGTAATTCATTCTGTCATATATAAATCTGATTTGTTATAGGGTAACAATTAGGAAACAATGTAGGGGTGGCCAAAAGACCTCATTAGCACATGTTTATATTGCCAAAGTTAGTCAAGATTAGAGCAAGGACATAGCCATTGCCTTTTAAAGTACTGTTTTAGATTTTTTTGAATTGGGTTAGAACGGGTTCTGAAGTAAGCTCAGCAGGAAGTGAGTTCCATATTTTGCCAACAGAGTTGGCATATAGAGAGTCTCCAGATGAGTTGTTGCTTTTGAGGGATTGGACAAGTAATTTGTTGGATGAGCGAAGTGTCTTGAGATTGCTGTAAGGGGTGATAATTTTTGTAAGTACGGTTGTGTTTTCAGGTTGGTAGAGAATTTTATATGCTACTATTAGCTGATTGTACTGAAGTTGGACAGGCAATTCTAGCCATCCTAGATTCTTTAGGTTCAGACAGTGGTGTATTCTGTATGCTGCTCCAGTGGCAAATGTAGCAATATGATTAAAGGAGCTACACAGTTTATTAAGGTCAGACTTACTCAAGTTCATGAACAGAGGGGATGCATAAAGGAGAGTGGAAAGTATATGTGTACAGGCAATTACCGTCCTAGCTAGTGGAGTTAGAAAAGGTTTGATCTTGTATAGTGAGCCAAGTTTTTTATTAACTTTTTTAATAATCTGATTAATATGCATATCAAACTTGAGGTTATTGTCAACTGTTACACCTAAGAGTTTGGTACAGGGATCTGGGACAATGACAGTGCCATTGTTAGATTTTATAGTAAATGTTGGAGCGGAGGCTTTACAAGTGGGGTAGAAAAGCAGTAGCTTCGTTTTGTTAGGATTTAATAGGTGATGGTGATTACAGAGCCAATTTTCAACAATATTAAAAACATTTTGGATTAGAGTCTGAAGACTTAAAGGGGAGGTGGCAGAGGAAATCAAAGTGGAGTAATCTGCATATTGAATGCAGGTGGCTGTTGGGATGACTGTGTACAGGTCAATAATAAAGATAGAAAATAATAGGGGTCCTAATACAGAGCCCTGTGGGATCCCAAGGGTGATAGGTAGAAGGGAAGATAGTTTGTTCTGCCATAGTACAGCCTGTTGTCTACCACTCAGATAAGATTTGAACCATTGGATAGCCTGGACATCTAGGGGAATAGTTTTAAGTGAGTGTATGAGTAGTTGGTGGTTGACCATGTCGAAGGCTTTGGAGAGATCAAGAAAGAGGGCAGAAGAAAGCTGATTGTTGTTTTGGTTTTGATTAATAACATTGGAGAAGGAGAGGAGGGCTGTGGTTATACTGTGGAATGGTCTGAAACCATGCTGTGAGTTAGCCAGGAGATTGTGTTGAATGAGATGGCTCAGGAGATGGTGCTGAATGAGATGACTCAGGAGATGGTGCTGAATGAGATGGCTCAGGAGATTGTGCTGAATGAGATGGCTCAGGAGATTGTGCTGAATGAGATGGCTCAGGAGACTGTGCTGAATGAGATGGCTCAGGAGACTGTGCTGAATGAGATGGCTCAGGAGATGGTGCTGAATGAGATGGCTCAGGAGACTGTGCTGAATGAGATGGCTCAGGAGATGGTGCTGAATGAGATGGCTCAGGAGATTGTCCTGAATGAGATGGCTCAGGAGATTGTGCTGAATGAGATGGCTCAGGAGATTGTGCTGAATGAGATGGCTCAGGAGACTGTGCTGAATGAGATGGCTCAGGAGACTGTGCTGAATGAGATGGCTCAGGAGATGGTGCTGAATGAGATGGCTCAGGAGATGGTGCTGAATGAGATGGCTCAGGAGATTGTGCTGAATGAGATGGCTCAGGAGACTGTGCTGAATGAGATGGCTCAGGAGATTGTGCTGAATGAGATGGCTCAGGAGATTGTGCTGAATGAGATGGCTCAGGAGACTGTGCTGAATGAGATGGCTCAGGAGACGGTGCTGAATGAGATGGCTCAGGAGATGGTGCTGAATGAGATGGCTCAGGAGATTGTACTGAATGAGATGGCTCAGGAGATTGTACTGAATGAGATGGCTCAGGAGATGGTGCTGAATGAGATGGCTCAGGAGATTGTGCTGAATGAGATGGCTCAGGAGATTGTGCTGAATGAGATGGCTCAGGAGATGGTGCTGAATGAGATGGCTCAGGAGATTGTACTGAATGAGATGGCTCAGGAGATTGTACTGAATGAGATGGCTCAGGAGATGGTGCTGAATGAGATGGCTCAGGAGATGGTGCTGAATGAGATGGCTCAGGAGATTGTGCTGAATGAGATGGCTCAGGAGACTGTGCTGAATGAGATGGCTCAGGAGACTGTGCTGAATGAGATGGCTCAGGAGATTGTGCTGGATGAGATGGCTCAGGAGATGGTGCTGAATGAGATGGCTCAGGAGATTGTGCTGAATGAGATGGCTCAGGAGATTGTGCTGAATGAGATGGCTCAGGAGATGGTGCTGAATGAGATGGCTCAGGAGATGGTGCTGAATGAGATGGCTCAGAAGTTCTTTATGGATGTACTTTTCCATAATTTTAGCCGGGAGTGACAAAATAGCTATAGGTCTGTAATTTGACAGTTCAGTGGAACTGCCCCCTTTGTGGAGTGGAATAACATGGGATGTCTTCCAGATGGAGGGGATAGTTGCTTATGATATAGTTCTATTGATCAGGATAGAGATCAGGTATGCTATGGCTTTGAAGAAACTATTAAAGGAATTGGCAATGTTTTCCGAAGGTTTTTGGGTGGTAATTGAGGGGGTAGGGGTTGTGCATTGCCCAGGGTGAATACGTTTATTTATGCCTGCCCAAAACCTTTGCAGATTGTTTTGATGCTTCTGTTGTAAATGGCAGTAAAAGTTTTTCTTTTCTGAGGTGGTAGATTTTTTAGTGTTGT
This sequence comes from Protopterus annectens, assembly GCF_019279795.1. Classification (NCBI taxonomy): domain Eukaryota; kingdom Metazoa; phylum Chordata; order Ceratodontiformes; family Protopteridae; genus Protopterus; species Protopterus annectens. Next base: position 477,338,836 of record NC_056734.1, read on the forward strand.
TCCTTAGTTGTCTGAATCTAAGTTGATCTAAAGGGGATTTTGTGGTACGCCAACTGGTCCAAGCTTTGTTTCTAAGTAAGATCATTTGTCTGGTTTCTTTTGAAAGGCATGGAGCAACTTTTACTTTAGTTCTTATAGAATGTGCAGATGCATGGTTATCAAGGATGGCTAGGAATTTGGTGTTGAAATATAATACAGCTTCTTCAAGTGGTAGATGTTTTAGGACTGCCCAATTACATGCTTTGAGTTCATTTTTGGAAATTAGCAGGGGTTAAAGTTTTTGTTGTTTCTAATTGTTTTGTAAGTAGATTGGTTGGGGATGTCAGTCTTATGCCTGATTATATAGGTACGAAAATGGTCACTTATGTCTTCAGGTTGGGTACCGGCTCTATACATGTGGGAATGACTATTAATGAGTATCCAATCTAAGATACTATCTTTGTTGTTAGGTTTACTGATCGTAGTAGGGGAGGATATGATCTGAGTAAATCAGTATAGATTTACATGGATGGTTGGAGATTCTAAGGAAGAAATATTCCAGTCGATGTTGAAGCCTCCTAGAACAATGGTTTCTTGAGGGAAGTTACTAGACAGCCAAGAGAGGATATCTTCTAGGGTATTTGTGTTATTACCTGGGGGAATGTAGACACAGGCTATGTTAATACTTTTGCTTTTATTAATTTGAAGCTTGATAATGAGAATTTCAGCATTATCAATGTAAAATATTATTAGCCACTATAAAATATTATTATCAGGTGACCAGACAGACACCGTACTACTGTATCTGTAATTATTTATTTGTATCAGTAGAAATTTTTGCCAAACAGTTAATACTGTCAGAGTTATTTCAATTCTGTTATAACACGGCTAGACACAAAGTAAAGACTGATGCACACTCAGTCCAAAAACATCACTAAAGAGTGAAACATAATGTCCAGTTTATATACTCTTTTAGCCGTCAACCAATGTTATTTTTAATGTCCTTGTAACTTCTTCTTCTGGTTTGCATGATTTATGTCCTTCTTTGGTAATTTTTTTCTTGCTGTATTTGAAGACTTCACAAAAGGTCTCTCCACGTCATCTTTGCATCACTTGAAGTGTCTGTATTTTATTTTATTTCTGCATCTAAAAGCTCACAGAAAGTCAACTTCCTTTTTTCTATAACAGGATGCCATTTACAGTAAGCCCACAGCTATATGTTATTAATATCTAAGCTGAACATTTACAAGAAATCTTTTTAATAAAAGGTCATCAGTTAACTGTTCTTGCAAAGCAAGCCTTATTTTATTTTACTGCACACACAGTATAATTTTGGGGAAAGCATTTTAAGTTAAGATTTGATTTGCTTTTATTTATCCTGCAGTTGTGAATGTCTCTTGGTAATGTCTTTTTTATAGTTACTTACATCAATTACAAAGCAAGGAAATTGCTGAGCTGTATTTAACTGTCTTCCACTGTGGCAGACCATAAAACCTTGTTATTGAAATCAGTTACTGTTTCAAGTTTGTCAAGAATATCAACCCCAAAGATTGTTGTTCCACAAGTGGAATTCATAAGAAATGTACCCTTTACTGAAGATCCATTTTCTGTGAAACATATTTTAACTGGCTTACTGCTTATGGCCATGCAAGTGCTGCCATCAAAGCTTTGAATGTAAGATTTTGTGAACTGATTTACAGGTAACTGTTAGTGACTGAGACTGCTGCCCCTGTATCAAGTAGGACATCTTTCCATAGTGTCCCCTCCACCCATACATCCACTAACAGGTGTCCATCTTTTCCATGTTTAAAATTTGTGAGAAAGGTTACTTGGGGAGGGGGGAACATCCCTAATCAGAATCATATTAATTCTGATCTGTTTTCCTGGGTATGTCTCTGATTACACAGACTGCATGTTCTGTTCCCTGTTGACTGTTAGTGTCTTCCCTATCTAATGTGTACTTTGTACTTTCAATTTCACATTTTAATTCCTGACTTGCACCATGTGTGTGAGATTATATGGTGGGTTTTCTATGTATTCCGTAGGGTATACTTTATTTTTTCTGTATCCCTCTGTGTTTGCTTTTGTGACTGATTCTTCACTCCAAAGCAAATACAAATATGACTCAGTCATTGTACATGCTGGTGTGAATGACCTGAGACGGACCTCCCTGGACTACATGAAAAGAGACATAGAGGAGCTCTCTGATCATGTAGCCCAGGCTGGTATGACCCTGACCTTGAGCAGCATCTTACCCTCACCTAGAATGATGCCACAGTACAAAGACAAAATGATCGATTTTAACAATTGGCTAAAATTTTGGTGTCATTCAAAGGGGATCCAGTGTCTGTCAGCCTGGGATGACATGCTCGACAAGCCACGTTGCTTCGCTAGGGACGGCTTGCACCTGTCACCACTGGGCTTTTGGGTATTGGCAAAGGCTTTTGCCACCCCATAGTGCCTTTTTTAGGCAAGGCTCAAAAGTCAAACCCACCCCCATAGACAGCACAAGTAACAAGAAACTAAGGGTAATGCTGCTAAACGCCAGAAGTCTTAACCTCAAGATGCACTTTCAAGCTCTCCTCAGTATGGAGAACATCGATATCTGTGCAGTGACAGAAACCTGGTTCAAGGCTCCAGAGAGCACCCCAGCACTACCAGGCTATACCTCATATCATGCTTTTCGGCCCCAAAACCCAGACCGAACCACAAAAGGAGGGGGAGTTTCCATATTTATCAAGGATATCCACACCTCCAGGTTAGTGGCATTGCACGAAGTATTGGAGACCATCCATGTGCAACTAACAGTGGCCAAGACTGCTTTTCAGTTTATAGCATCCTACAGACCACCCTCTCAAAGTCACGAATCCCATTCGGCTTTCCTGAAAACATTGGAGAACATGAAGATCTCTCCGAACACCATTATATTGGGTGACTTCAACTACCCAAACATTGACTGGAAGCACTACTCAAGCCCCAGCACCTTAGCCCAAAGATTCCTGGAAATTATAAACTCAAATGCTATGGAACAACTAGTCACCACTCCCACAAGAGGGGACAACATACTACACCTGATCATTACTAACATGGGGACTCTATGCTCCACACCAGAAGTATATCCCTCATTGTTAAGATCAGACCATAAATTAATTTCACTGGATGTCCACATCCCACCCCACCCCAGCCCAGAAAACCACAGTGAAAAACTTCTCAAAAGCGAACTTCTCACTTCTCAAAACAGAAGTGGAATCCTTCAAGGCCCCAGGGCCAGTGGAAACTACAGCCCAAACTGCAGAATCCTATATAAATGCATTCTACGGACATCTCCAGGAATGCATGGATCATGCTATCCCAAACAAAACCAAGACCCAATCATCCAAAGGCAGGCGTCCAGTCTGGTGGACCCCTGCCATAAATAAACTGTACAACAAAAGGAGGAAGCTACTACAATGTAGAGCAAAATCCCTAATAGGGAAGGCATCTCTGATCAGTACTAGCAAAAAATTACGATCCCTCATAAAATCCTCCAAAGCCAGCTTCGAGAGAAAAATTGCACAGAACACCAAAGACAATCATAAGGCTTTTTTCAGTTATGTTAGAAACCTGGGATGCAACTCCCAGACTTGTTCTGAGTTGATTCTAAATGACAAAAAATACACTGAACCCACAGACATCACCAATATCCTGGCAGACAGGTTCAGTGCAAACCCCCCCCCCAAAAAGAGCAAGTATCTATCCCGGCAGAGGGCTGCCTCCCAAACATCTCAGATGCTCAGGTGAAGGCTGCCCTCTCCAAAGCAAAAAACACTGCTTCCGTGGGACCAGATGGCATCCCAGGTTGTGTCCTACATGAACTACAAGAGGAACTAATCCCTCAAATAAAACAGCTATACAATCTCAGCCTCACTACAGGATATGTGCCCACAGAATGGCGTACAGCAACAGTGGTCCCACTCCACAAAGGTGGAGCCTCTACGGACCCTGGAAACTATCGCCCCATAAGCCTGACTAGCTTAGTCTGCAAGGCTATGGAGAGGATCATCATGGAGCTCATAAACAAAGACATTGGGGACGTACAGACACTAGATCCTACCCAGTTCGGCTTTGTCAAGGGCAGATCCTGCCTTTTGAACCTGGTTGACTTCTTTGAAACAGTCACCAAAGCCATAGATGAAGGGAAGGTAGTCCACACAGCCTATCTGGACCTTGCAAAGGCATTTGACACAATACCCCACTCGGGCATCATAGATAAGCTATCCAGCTTAAATATAAACCCCTATGTCACAAGATGGGTCGCAAACTGGCTCAAAGACAGAACCCACAGAGTGAGAGTTGCTGGAGCCATGTCAGACTCGAAATCGGTCACAAGTGGTGTCCCACAGGGTTCTGTCCTGGGACCACTCTTGTTCGGTATATACTTTTCCGGGGTACAGGCAAACGTGGGAGGACTATGGCTCACCAAGTTCGCAGACGACTGCAAACTGGGCCCCATAATCAACTCTCCAGCTGACACAAACATCCTTCAAAAAGGTCTCACAGAGACAGATAACTGGTGCCAGCGCCATGGTTTAAAGCTAAATGCCAAAAATGTATAGTCATACCCTTTGGCAAAAACAATGTGCCCACAAATTACCACATAGGCGGAAACCCATTAAGTACAGAGAAAGTTATTAGGGACCTGGGGACCCAAGTTGATAGCAATCTCTCCTTTGAAAACCACATTGCCAAAGTGGTTAGAAAGACCTTCTACATAGCCCACCTCATCACAAAGGGTTTCACGTCTAGATCAAGAGAGGTAATCGTGCCCTTTATTCATCCCTCATCAGGCCCATCATAGAATACAATGCCCCTTTTGGGATGTACCTTACCCGACACCTGCAGCAATTAGAAAGACCCCAAAAGTATCTCACCAAGAGGATCAAGGGTCTCAAACAGATGCCATATACTGCTCGGTTAAAAAAACTCCAGCTCTACTCAGTTGCATACCGCCTACTTGAGGCGATCTATGCCTGACATACAAAGCTATGTCAAATCCAGAATTAATGGACATGCTCCACCTCAGTAAATCTAAATCCCTTAGAGCCACACGCTCAAGGGACTTGAACCTCAGCACAGAAATAAATAGAACTTGCTGGAGGGACAGGTTCATAACCCAGAGGCTCCCTTCGCTCTGGAATAGAATTCCAGTTCATGTGAGGCAGAGCACCTCACTGAATCTCTTCAAGAAGAATCTCAATAAGTGGATGGGGGATCGTAGGTTTGTCCCAGGGATTACTCCCGTGTCACTATTAGACAGAGGCACAGTAAACTAAACCTTAAAAAGGGCACAATATACTCAAATCAAGGGGTGGCGTAAGCCATACAGAATCGGGCTAGGCTTATAATTGCCCCAGGGCAGATAGCCTAGTATGAACCTATGAACCTATGAATGTATTTTCTTTATTTTGATTTATTTCCCTATTTTTGGGTTTTGAAGAAGCACCATTATCTGCATAGATACCCTTTTGTATTTGTCTTTACTTCCATCTTTTGTAATATGGACAATCCTGTTTAATCAGCTTCTAACCAACTTAACTCAACTTCTAAACCAATATTCTGCAAATCGCCCTCTACACTCATCCAACAAAACCCTGCTCTGCATAATCAAAGCCAATAACACTGCAGGGAAAAGTCTGTTCTCCCATACCATTGCTAGGGAATGGAATAACCTCCCCCAAAGTATCTCCTCTGCACCATCCATCTTACTTTTCAAGACATCACTAAAGTCACACCTCTTGCAATCATGGCTCTGTCCATGTATCACATAAAATATTTTCTGCTCTCCTCCTAACTTGCCACACCTCATCTCCTCACTGCTTACCTCAGCTATTCTGTACTACTCAAATACTAAACAATTTTTCACGCTATGACATATCTTCCGAATAGCATAATTTTCCAGATTCCATTCCTTCATTTTTATGCTTTGTACTGCCAATAGGGAATTCAAAGTTTTGCTATCTATATACCAAGCTTGCTCAAATCAAAGTAATGTATGAAAAATCTCCTTCATTGTATATATGCCACTGTATAGAAATTTTCTGTCATTTGTGGATTATGTGTTGTCATATAAAGACATGGAGCTCTGATTGAATATATGCCTCTGTACAGAAATGTTTTTGTCATTTTTTTGTATTTGTACTGTTATGTTATGGAGCTTTTCTCCCTGGGCCTCTGCTCTACTTCTTCAAGTGGTAGATGTTTTAGGACTGCCCAATTACATGCTTTGAGTTCATTTTTGGAAATTAGCAGGGGTTAAAGTTTTTGTTGTTTCTAATTGTTTTGTAAGTAGATTGGTTGGGGATGTCAGTCTTATGCCTGATTATATAGGTACGAAAATGGTCACTTATGTCTTCAGGTTGGGTACCGGCTCTATACATGTGGGAATGACTATTAATGAGTATCCAATCTAAGATACTATCTTTGTTGTTAGGTTTACTGATCGTAGTAGGGGAGGATATGATCTGAGTAAATCAGTATAGATTTACATGGATGGTTGGAGATTCTAAGGAAGAAATATTCCAGTCGATGTTGAAGCCTCCTAGAACAATGGTTTCTTGAGGGAAGTTACTAGACAGCCAAGAGAGGATATCTTCTAGGGTATTTGTGTTATTACCTGGGGGAATGTAGACACAGGCTATGTTAATACTTTTGCTTTTATTAATTTGAAGCTTGATAATGAGAATTTCAGCATTATCAATGTAAAATATTATTAGCCACTATAAAATATTATTATCAGGTGACCAGACAGACACCGTACTACTGTATCTGTAATTATTTATTTGTATCAGTAGAAATTTTTGCCAAACAGTTAATACTGTCAGAGTTATTTCAATTCTATTATAACACGGCTAGACACAAAGTAAAGACTGATGCACACTCAGTCCAAAAACATCACTAAAGAGTGAAACATAATGTCCAGTTTATATACTCTTTTAGCTGTCAACCAATGTTATTTTTAATGTCCTTGTAACTTCTTCTTCTGGTTTGCATGATTTATGTCCTTCTTTGGTAATTTTTTTCTTGCTGTATTTGAAGACTTCACAAAAGGTCTCTCCACGTCATCTTTGCGTCACTTGAAGTGTCTGTATTTTATTTTATTTCTGCATCTAAAAGCTCACAGAAAGTCAACTTCCTTTTTTCTATAACAGGATGTCATTTACAGTAAGCCCACAGCTATATGTTATTAATATCTAAGCTGAACATTTACAAGAAATCTTTTTAATAAAAGGTCATCAGTTAACTGTTCTTGCAAAGCAAGCCTTATTTTATTTTACTGCACACACAGTATAATTTTGGGGAAAGCATTTTAAGTTAAGATTTGATTTGCTTTTATTTATCCTGCAGTTGTGAATGTCTCTTGGTAATGTCTTTTTTATAGTTACTTGCATCAATTACAAAGCAAGGAAATTGCTGAGCTGTATTTAACTGTCTTCCACTGTGGCAGACCATAAAACTTTGTTATTGAAATTAGTTACTGTTTCAAGTTTGCCAAGAATATCAACCCCAAAGATTGTTGTTCCACAAGTGGAATTCATAAGAAATGTACCCTTTACTGAAGATCCATTTTCTGTGAAACATATTTTAACTGGCTTACTGCTTATGGCCATGCAAGTGCTGCCATCAAAGCTTTGAATGTAAGATTTTGTGAACTGATTTACAGGTAACTGTTAGTGACTGAGACTGCTGCCCCTGTATCAAGTAGGACATCTTTCCATAGTGTCCCCTCCACCCATACATCCACTAACAGGTGTCCATCTTTTCCATGTTTAAAATTTGTGAGAAAGGTTACTTGGGGAGGGGGGCACATCCCTAATCAGAATCATATTAATTCTGATCTGTTTTCCTGGGTATGTCTCTGATTACACAGACTGCATGTTCTGTTCCCTGTTGACTGTTAGTGTCTTCCCTATCTAATGTGTACTTTGTACTTTCAATTTCACATTTTAATTCCTGATTTGCACCGTGTGTGTGAGATTATATGGTGGGTTTTCTATGTATTCCGTAGGGTATACTTTATTTTTTCTGTAGCCCTCTGTGTTTGCTTTTGCGACTGATTGTTCCTTAATGTATTTTCTTTATTTTGATTTATTTCCCTATTTTTGGGTTTTGAAGAAGCACCATTATCTGCATAGATACCCTTTTGTATTTGTCTTTACTTCCATCTTTTGTAATATGGACAATCCTGTTTAATCAGCTTCTAACCAACTTAACTCAACTTCTAAACCAATATTCTGCAAATCGCCCTCTACACTCATCCAACAAAACCCTGCTCTGCATAATCAAAGCCAATAACACTGCAGGGAAAAGTCTGTTCTCCCATACCATTGCTAGGGAATGGAATAACCTCCCCCAAAGTATCTCCTCTGCACCATCCATCTTACTTTTCAAGACATCACTAAAGTCACACCTCTTGCAATCATGGCTCTGTCCATGTATCACATAAAATATTTTCTGCTCTCCTCCTAACTTGCCACACCTCATCTCCTCACTGCTTACCTCAGCTATTCTGTACTACTCAAATACTAAACAATTTTTCACGCTATGACATATCTTCCGAATAGCATAATTTTCCAGATTCCATTCCTTCATTTTTATGCTTTGTACTGCCAATAGGGAATTCAAAGTTTTGCTATCTATATACCAAGCTTGCTCAAATCAAAGTAATGTATGAAAAATCTCCTTCATTGTATATATGCCACTGTATAGAAATTTTCTGTCATTTGTGGATTATGTGTTGTCATATAAAGACATGGAGCTCTGATTGAATATATGCCTCTGTACAGAAATTTTTTTGTCATTTGTTGTATTTGTACTGTTATGTTATGGAGCTTTTCTCCCTGGGCCTCTGCTGTAAATGGAACTTGTTCCAGTCAGACCTTTCAATTTCACATTTTAATTCCAATTGGACTTTCCCGGTAAACAAATGTAAAATAAATAAAATAAATAAAAATAAATAATGTGGCCTATTTTCTTACAAGTAAAACATATCACCTGTTTTTCTGAACTTCATTGTGTATCTGTCTGTAACCCTGGTGGAGCAGAAGCTGCTCGTGTTCCCCCTGTGCTTGTTCTTTCAGCAGACCATGTATTACGTCCCCTTCCTTTCCCCATGTAGTCTACAAGCTGTTTTTGTACATTTCCTATGTGCATCTGCAATACTACGTACTTCTTTTAAACTGTCTAGCACTCCGACTTTTGTCTTGCTGCATGTGGAGTTTGAGATGTGTAATCTCTGAGTCTGTATTTATCTGTCTGGCAGAAACTGATTTTAAAGTTGCATCTGCATTTTGCAGAATGTCATTAACTGTCTGATGGAATTGCTTCAACATACCATCTTGCCAGACCAAAACATTATTTTGTTTTTTTCTGTCATGCTATTTAGACTGTCTGATCATTTTCAGATAGTTTTTTTTAAGCTTTCTTTTTATTAATTTTCATAAATCATGAACTTCTTATACCATGCAAATAATTATACATAAACATAACACTAAATATTAAAAACTATATACAAAAAAAATGCTCATAACATTAGTCTATTCTGTTTGAAATCATTACATTTTATCTAATAACTTTTTTAGTTTCATCCAGGATAACTTTCTGTGTGTCATTCTTGTCATTCTAAAGGCAAGAGTTAAAAGTTCTCTATTACATACTGTTTTGGCCAATAATATAAATTCAGCAAAAGATACATTTATTTTGGTTTTCCAGTTTGAAGTGATAATTTTCCTTGCTATTGCCAAAAGAGACCAGAGAAGATGCACTTGTGGCTTTGGTGTACAATCTGGTATTGGAGCATTAAACTATAAAAGTGTATCTGTTATTATACACTTGTCAGTCCACAATGCCTTCATAAAATCTCTAAATTTCTGCCAAAATGGGACAATCACACTGCATTCAAGGAACATGTATACCCAATCAGCACAGAGACTCTCATCACATCTCCAACAATTGTGACTAGTTTTATTTGATATTATAGCAATTTTCTGTAGAGTAAAGAAACTCCTGTGTAAAAATTTCCATGTAAATATTTTCCAATATGGAGATGATGTTGTATGATTGATTGACCTGAGTGTTAATAATTTATCATTTTCAGAAAAATTAAATCTGTTCATACTTTCTATATAACTCCATAAAGAGTCTTCAGGTTGTTTTAAGTCAGCTCTCAATGTCTTGTAAAGCTTAGATAAAGAGAAACCCATGTTAAATTGTGATGAATTTAATTCACATAAAAGAAAGATTATTTTAGGCTGTAATAAATTATTAGTCACTTGGCTCATTTTAAATTCCTTTATTAGATATTCCCTGAAAATTTGAATATTTAACCAATTATCTTGATTTGTGTTATATCTTGCTAAAAGGCTTGCAGTGTCATGAATATTATTTGCACTTAGGAACTGATGCCAGTAATTTAGTCCATTGCCTTTCATTTCCATTATTTTATTCATATTAAAAGAGTTTAGACAATTATTTGTGAGTGCTATTGGGAACATTAATATTGAAAAATGTCTTGTTATGCAGTTTCTGTTTATAATTTTCCTAAAATTGTTTAGTATATAGCTAATACAATGTGGTAGCTTCTCATGTTTATTTTCTTTATATACTGAGGCCTTCACCACTAAAAAATGTGTTATTTTCAGTAAAAATGTCATTGTTTATTGCTTCATCAGCATTAGATAGTAGAATATTCATGTGTAAATTTTTACAGCTTGAAGTATATTTGTTACTTAACCACTTGCTTATGATATGAATTATGACTGATTCAGCATATAGTTCTAAGTTTGGGAATGCAATTCCACCTTTTTCCCAATCTCTATTGTGCCAATCATACTTTATTCTTGGTATTTGTGGGAACCATAAAAACTTAATTAGAAGCGAATTGAGCTGTTTTATCATTTTTTTAGAGGGCTAATAATTATGGTTTGAATAAGGAACAACATTTTTAGGAGAATACACATTTTTATTAATGTTAGCTTTTCTTCAAAAAGTAAAGAACATTTTATTCCATTTGTTTATATATTATTTGATTATACCATATATTACAATTACATTATAACAAATTTCTATAATTGATTTGTATGATTTCTTTCCAATTAGGTTTTATATACACACCTAGATACTTAAGAGTGTCATTTCCCCAACTAAAATTATTGTGTTTTCTCCATTCAGAACTTACTTTTTATTTACTAATAATGTTTCAGATTTATTGCTGTTAAATTTTAAACCTGAAAATTTCTCAAAATGCTATATAGCTGCTGTGATATGTGTTATTGAGGAATCTAGATTTCCTCTGGTTAATATTATATCATCAGCAAATAATTGTATTTTAGAAGCATAATTTGAATTGGCAATAAAGCTATTTATGTTGTTATTATTTCTTATGTAATTTGCAAATGGTTCTACTGACAATGCAAATAACAAAGGTGACAGAGGACAGCCTTGCTTAGTTCCTTTGAGTACTTGAATTTTATTAGATAAAAAAGCCCCAATTTTAATATATGACAAAGAGTTTTTATATAAGCTATTTATCAGTTCTATGAAATCTGTGGAGAAATTGAATGTTTCCAAGACTTTAAATAGGTATGTCCAAGATAAAGAATCAAATGCCTTCTCTATATCTAAACTAATAATTGATAGTTCTTTTTTCTTTTTATTTGCAACATCTATTAAGGTTAAAAGTCTGATGACATTGTCCTGAACTTTCCTATTCAAAATAAAACCTGTTTGATCATCTGCTATTATTTTGGGGATGAATTGATTCAATCTTTTAGTAAGTATAGAGGTAAAAATTTTATAATCTACGTTTAGCAGAGATATAGATCGATATGATGATACTAATTTAGGGACTTTATCTTGCTTTAGAATGGGAGATATTATAGCATACTTCCATGAAAGAAATATATTTTTATTTTTCCTAAATTCTTCAAAAGCTGCCTCTAAAGTCTTTAAGGTGTCCTCAGGAAACAACTTATATATTTCTCCTATAATCCCATCTAATCCAGGTGCCTTATTGTTTTTAAGATTTTGAATGCATTCTTTAATTTCTTTTAATGTTATTGGTTTGAGCAAATTAGTGTTTTGCTCCTTTGTTACTCTTCTGTTGATATTATCATTCAAAAAATTTAACTTAAGCATATTGTTTGCAGAATCACTATTTGTATTATTTAACTTCTCATAATACAATCTGAAGACCTCCATAATTTTTTTTGTGTTCAGTTACATGTCTTGTTTTAACTCCTGTATTATCAGTAATTTCTTTTATATGACTAAGTCTAGCTAATTTTTTTGCTTTAACTGCCAACATATGTCCATTTTTGGGGTTCACTGAATAGGACTGAATTTTGATTTTTTTCTAGATTTACTGCCACTTCATGATTTACAATTTCTGCATATCTAGTATTTAATGTTTTAAGTTCAGAATTAGTTTTTATGTCTTTGGTGTTTAAACTTTTCCTTATTCTGTCTATTTTAATTGTATTTGTATTAATTCATTTTCCCATTGTTTTCTTTTGTTTAGATACCAATTTTTGATCTTACCATATAAATAAGATTTTAGTGAATACCAAAGTATAACCTTTGAAGTTTCATTATTATTATTGATGTCTAAAAAGAATTTTATTTCACCAAGAAGCCACTCTTTAAAACCATTAAGTGTAGTACTGTAGACAGGTAATCTTTGCCACGTTATTAAGTCTTTAGGCATGATATTAACCTTAAAAAATAATGCATTATGATCTGATAATGGGCATGAACTAATTAGCACTTCTTGGACCTTAGTAAATATATTGTTAGTAACTAATACTTTATCAATTATTGTTTGTGTACCATACCTATATGAATAATGGGTGTACTCTAATGAGTGTATTTCTTTTAAATCATATATATCCCTAAGACATAATACATTAATAAAATTCTTTAACTTTTTGGCTGCTGGGGAAATTCTAAATTTATCATTCTTAGTAGTGTCTTTTTCAGTAAGAAGGCAATTGAAATCTCCTGCGTGTATTATTTCTCCTTTGGATTTAGAAATTATTAACTCTAGATGATTTTTTGCTGTAACTGCTCCAAAACCAGGTATCCAGTAAGAATTTACAAGAGTTACATATCTTTTGTTTATCTCCAGAACTGCCAGGCATAACATGCCATTCTTGTCTGAGTAAGTATCGATGACTTTAGGCATTGGTAATGTTTTTCTCCATAGTATCATTGTGCCTCTTCTCTTGGTTTGGTAGTGGGATTCTACAAGGACCCTATATCCATTAAAAGATAATTTATTTATATCCCTGCCAACAATATGTGTTTCCTGTAAAAAAAAACTATATCTACTTTATTCAGTTTCAAATATCTAGCTATACTCCCTCTTTTGATAGGGTTATTAAGGCCATTGACATTTAAAGACATACATTTATAAGAGAACATTTAGAGTGATACAGATATATCTATTGAATTTAGTTATGAGCAAGTAGATAAAAATGAATAAAAAAACATAACAGATATAACTATATACAAAACTAAACATGGAAACCTAATTTCCTGGCTTGATGAAAACATCATCTTAGCCACCACCACTAACAGTCCTACAACCAATCAACCTCTATATTGCTACTTCTGCCCTCTTATAATTAGGTATACAGTTAGACTTATTCAATATTATGTAGCATTATGTTTAGTTATTAAAGCGCAAAAACATCTCAAGATATATGATGAAATATTAAGTATTTTACGAATTACAAATAAAAATAGTCATGCAATAAATGTTCATGTTTGACAAACATCTCTATGTTAAAGTAACAGGATTATGTTCTCATAAACCAACATATGTAAGCTTAACTTCAAAAACAATATAAGGGATCAGAATCTTTCATTAAGATGAAAAAGATATTATTTTCCTAGTATAGATTAATCTGTGAATAAAGAGTGTACATCCAGTATAAGTATATGATTTGAAATGACACCACGTATTAAATATATATTTATATATTTAAGGCATGAAAACCTTCTCCATTCTTCTTCTATCACCCATTCCCTTCTCAACTATTCCTTCTATACATTTTGTTTATGAGCTATATGTGTATGATCTATGTGAAATATGACCAATATTTTGAAATTGATGCTATTAAACTATTATGTGTGTTTTAAGTTTATTTAATGTGATAAACGTACTTTATTTATACACCCTTCTCCATCTCATTCATCCCCTTTTGTTCCATTAATAAGTCATTTATACAACTTTCTAACATTGATATCTCAGAAATGTATTCATTCTAGTCCTCACTGTTATCAATATCTCTGATATTAGCAAAAGCACAGATCAACATTGCTTATGTTAGTTATTAATTGCATGATGACATCCTTAGTATAATGATCAGATAGTACATGTATTTGCTGCTTGTAAAGTAATTAGATATGTGTTATTCCTTAAACAGTTTTTGTTTTGTTCATTCAACACTTACTATTATATTCTGTACTTGCTTAAAATCAATTATTTAGTACTATGTGAGCTATGCAATCAACTTACTTTGCCGTATCCTTCTATACTTTAGGAATACCTGGATGCAAATTATCCTTGAAAATAATAAGCAATTTCCTATTATCCAAATAACATTCCTAATATATTAGCACTCACATGAAAAGAGATATGTTTAAACTAGGATTCTTGTGGATAAAATATATAACACATGCATGAAGGGACTTCCAAGTATGGTTCCCCATAAGTAACTTATGGAGGAATATCAGTAATGTTCTCTTTACAGTTTCTTTTAGTTAAAACCTTTAGATGTTTATGTGTCAGATAGCTGTATTTACCTCAGCTTATTAACATGTGACAATATTACACCTACCCTTTTTTTTTTTAACAAACTATCTGTGACTTATAAAGGAATGCAGTATTTCAATGTTTCTTACAAACCCATACAAATTATTGTCACAACGGGTGCAGGGTACTTTCTTAACCTAGCTATAATCATCATATGTATGGGGTATAAACCTGTATCAGTTATACCAACAACGAGTACAGGGTACATTTATAACCTGTTTATAATAATCAGCATGTGTACACAGTATAAACCCATACTACTTAGTGTAATAATGGGTACGGGGTTCATTCCTGACCTAGGTATAATCATAATGTGTACGGGATATAAACCCATACCACTTTTACCAATGATGGGTACAGGGCAGATTCCTAACCTTGTTATAATCATCATGTGCACATGGAAGAAACCCATAGCAGTTATACCAATAATGGGTAAAGGGGACATTTATAACCTAGTTATAATAATCGTCATGTGTACACAGTATAAATCAATACCAGTTATTGTAATAATGGGACAGGGATCATTCCTAACCTAACTATAATCATCATCTGTATAGGGTATAAACTCATACTAGTCATACCAACAATGGGTACTGGGCACATTCCTAACCTTGTTATAATCAACATGTGTATATGGAATAAACCTATAGCAGTTATACCAATAATGGGTACAGGATACATTTATAACCTAGCTATAATAATCGTTATGTGTACACAGTATAAACCCATACAGTTGTTGTAAAATTTTTTCCAACCTTCTCTTCAGTCAAGCTATATTTACCTTACATTAAATATGTAGTGAAACTGCTTTATAACTTAAGTATCTGTGTTGTGTATAGAGAAATGTTAGTTTTCTTTTCATGTGCAATTTTACTCTTCATTTGCAAGTTATTTTATATCTACATATAATTAATCAGTGTTCACCTTATAACTAAAACATGTACATCACACTATTAATAAGTTTAAAGAACAAACAATTCAAAACAACGCAACGAAAGAGTGATAGTTGTGCCTAGAATACTGAATTAAACTGCAACTACAACAGTTTCCAGTATATATGTTGTTAATTCTAGTCTTGGGCATCAAGAACAACTAATAAGCATTCATTTTGTTAGGAAATTATAAACTTACAGTCAAATAACTACTTTGAAGAGCATTTTAAATGTCTCAGCAGCAAAAACTTCCTTGCTACATCCTTATCATCTGTCGCAGTTGTTTCTTATGAAACAGTTGTTTCTTATGTGCGACAGGAGCTCAGAGAACAGTTACGTCATCACTAGAAGTTCTTACAAAGAGCGCCAGTCTCAAAACCATGGAGCAATGAATAGCTCGTGATTTAGTTCTCTTGAAGCTTTATATTCAAATGTGAACTGCATGCACAAGCTAAGTATAATGTTTTCAGTTATTTTTGGCTTTCCTAGCTTTCGTGCATTCGTGGGTTGCAAAAAAGCATGTAAAATAGAAAAAAAACAGGTTAAACAGGGCAGTACTATGTGGCTATTATTTTTTTCTCTTAAAATCACACACCGCACTTCTCTAGAAGGCGCTCTCTCTCTCCCCAAAATATCTCTCATAATTAATTTACTAAATACAAAGAAAATAGAAGAAAAACACACAATGCTTTCCATTTAATTAATCTAAAACCCATAAAGCTTCCTAACAGACTGTGTAGGTGTCCACAGTCCCCATTCCAGCATTTAAGGCTACTGCAGCTCTGTTTAATGCATTAAGGTTGCAGAACAAAGACACATAAACTATTTCTAAACAGAAGCCTAATACTATTCTAATGGCACTCAGCACACCACTAATTTAAAATAAACATTGAATTACGATATTTTAAGATTATGACAAGATCTTATGTGCTTATAAACCATTTGTTTTTATTTATGTTATACTCTGTATAGGGGATAAAACCTCATAGTAAAGGAAGGAGGAATGGCATAAAGTAATTACTTATGTAATAATAAGAGTAATTACTATAAAAGGAGGAAAAGGAGTTAGTTATATATAGTTGTAAAGATTTATTTTTAAATCTTACCTCATATTTTGCACTATTTGTCCTATTCACAAAGGAGAATAACTGGTGGAAGTTAGAAACTTATGCTTTACTTCCCTTTAAGTTTTTTTGTGGACTTATCATTTGCTGTTATTTTGCCATTAGTAGCTTGCCTCTTTAGACTTGGAGTAGAAAGTTCCATATCTTCAATTTTGTCCAGTAAGTTATGTTTTTTGACAAATTCTGTTGCTTCTTCAATATTATGAAAGATTTTCTGACCATCTGGAAGTGTGACTTTTAATCTAGTAGGGAAGAGCATTTGAGCTTTTATTTCAGCTTTCTTAAGGTCTTTAATGAGGGGAATACATGCTTTTCTCTTTGCTATTGTCACAGATGTATAATCATTATCAAATCTAATAACTCTTCCATTTTCTTGAATGGTGTTCTTCATCCAGGCAGTTTTTAAGACCAGATCTTTATCCTGTGTTGACAAAAACTTAACTATGATGGATCTTGCTGAAGTTAGATTTTTTGATACAGAAGGATTTGATAAAGACCTATGAGCCCTTTCAATTCTGTAAGAAAGTGACTCTGGAAGGTTTAGTACTTTAGGAAACCAATTATTTAGGAAAAGAAACATATTATTTCCCTCTGTCTTTTCAGGAACTCCATAAATTCTAATGTTATTCCTCCTTGACCTTGACTCCAGATCTTCCACTTTTTCAATTAATAAGTTGTTTTGCTTCAATAGGAAATTTATTTGACTGTCATTCTCTATCTGTCTTCCATCTATGTAATTTAGAGATTCTTCTATGTTGGTAATTTGATCTGAGTGCTTTGAAATAATTTCCTTTAAATCTTGAATTTGCTTTTTACTTTTTTTTATATTTTCCATGATGTTTTCTAAATTGTCCACTTTAGTAGAAAGGTCCTGTATACTTGTAATTATAGTTTGCAGTTCTTTTTTCATAGCGCTGTCTTGAGCTGATGACTTTGAATGACTCATATTTCAAGTATCTGTATACAGCTGCTAATATTCTGACAGGAATTTTGTGATAAAAATCACTGAAAATTGTTACTTTTTCTTCCTCAAGCAATCCACAATGATAAAGAGAATATTTATAGGTAGTTTTTCCCAATGTACTTCAAAAAATTCCAAATAAATCCTGTCAGAAATAAAAACTTATAGACAGAGCAACAAAAAACTGCTGCACTCACTCTGACATCTTGGCCACACCCCCCAGATAGTTTTTTTAATGGGGGAAACTGGCATTACCTTGTCTGTGTGTTTAAAACAGTTAAATGAGTCTAGACACTCACCAGTTTCAGCTGCTTGCTTTGCTTTGACATCTGCCAAAGCATTCACTGTAGCCTCTTCTATATTACATTTTTTTAATGTGCTTTGATTTTGACAATACTAAACTTTCCCTGTAAATCATTTTGGGAATCAATGCCCATAACTCCCGTAGTACTGGAGCATGTTTTAGGGGTTTGCCAACACTGCCGACAAATCCCTTTCTGACCCAAATTGGCATGTGTAAATGCAAAAAAAAAAAAAAAAAAAATTTAAATAAAGCATCATTTCAAATAGACCACAGAGTGTATGTCAACCATTGTTTAAATGCCAACATATTGAAACAAAATTACTCTTTTGTCTTGCCACTGAGGCAGATTCCGAAATAAACAAGACTATTGATATATATCAGCAGGAGAAATAACTGCCATTTCTGCTGAACCCTTCCCAATGTCAATTGATGTATTTTGTACCCCTTGTAAACCTTGCTGGGCTTTTTGTAACTGTATTTTTAGATTAACTTCTGTAGTTTGTGCCCTTAGTAAATGTTGTTGGGCTCTATTTGATTGTTACGTTAAACCAGAAATGTCATTATGTAAAGTCTGAATGCTATGTGGAGTCTGTTTCTCTAAATGGTATTATGGTTGCTTACTACTGTCTCTAGGGAAATTTTGAAAAGCTGTGAAAACCTTTTGTTTATAAGGTTAATATTAATAGCACTCTCTACTATGTTAGAACTTTGTTCTTTCTGTGCATTTACAATATTTACTATAAATAACATTTTTATGTAGTTATTACATTACTAACAATCATTACATATACTTGTACTGTATGAGATTTAAGTAACTGCAGAAGGTACATTTAACTGTTATATATGTGAAGAACTAACAACGCTAGAACGAAACAGATTGTTTATCAGAATAGGATATATCTTATGGTATGGCTTACTTACTAGTCTCCTGTGACAAGATAGACATAAGTTTGAAAAGTTATTTCCACATAAAAAACAGTCTTTATGAATTGCTGTACATTTTATGTATGAATTATAGGCATTTATCCATTTACAAACACAACTGTTATCTAAATTGTGAACATTAAACATTTCAGATTTACATTTCATGTCTGACACAGAAGGTTTAAACCATGTAAATTTATATCTACAATATGTGGGCATTGCAAAGTTAACTGTCCATGTTATAACTGTGAAGAATTTACTGGATTTTGTGTAGATGTGATCAGGCTGAAGTCACTTAGAAGACATGGCGTCCTTCAACAGATGAATTGATGGTGGAACGTCACAGGACAGCTTCTACGGCGTCACTCTGTATCCACCAATGAAGTACTAGAACTGTTGATCTGTTGATGCACTGGAACTGTCAATCTGTTGAACTCACGGAAAATGTAAGGCCTTAATGAAAAATTAACTGTTGGTAACAGATAAAAAAGGTTACAGCCAGTGGGCTAGGCTCACCATTGTAAAATATTATTATCAGCTGACCAGGCAGACAACGTACTACTGTATCCATTATTATTTATTTGTATCGGTACAAATTCTTGCCAAATAGTTAATACTGCCAGAGTTATTTCAATTCTATTCTAACACGGCTAGACACAAAGTAAAGACTGATGCACACTCAGTCTAAAAATGTCACTAAAGAGTGAAACATACTGTCCAGTTTATATACTCCTTTAGACATCAACCCATGTTATTTTTAATGTCCTTGCAACTTGTTCTTCTGGTTTGCATGATTTATGTCCTTCGTTGGTTATCTTTTTTCTTGCTGTATTTGAAGACTTCACAAAAAGTCTCTCCACCTCATCTTTGCTTCACTTGAAGTGTCTGTATTTTATTTTATTTATTTCTGCATCTGAAAGTTTACAGAAAGTCAACTTCCCTTTTTCTATAACAGGATTCTATTTACAGTAAGCGCACAGCTATATGTTATTAATATCTAAGCTGAACATTTACAAGAAATTGTTTTAATAAAAGGTCATCACTTAACTGTTCTTGCAAAGCAAGCCATATTTTCTTTTACTGCACACCTAGTATAATTTTGGGGAAAGCATTTTAATTTATACAATCTCTATCAATCAACATGGGGTGGTTGTGTGGAATCAGAGGTCAAATTTAGAGTAGTTTTGTATAGTACAGCTACCTCTCCTGCCTTCCTAGTGGTACGGTCTAACCTTAGTATGTTATAACCTGGGGGTAAAACCTTGTTATTTGCTGTTGATGGTTTTAGCCAGGTTTCAGAAAGACAAAGTATACCCGGGGAATGTGCATCTAAGAGTGCATGCAGGTGGTGGACCTTATTATTTAGGCTTCTAATATTTAGGTGATTGACTGGGAGTGAGTTCGAAGGGCTATTTAAAGTTTGTAAGTTAGTGGGAATAGTAGAACTGGGGCTAGGATTGACTAGTGAGGTTGGACCAGGGTTTGGATGAATGTCCCTATCCCTTGTGAGGTTGCCATGTAGTCTAATTGTGAGCTTCTTAGGTAATTCTTGGTTTGGGGGTTGATATATCTGGATCTAATGGGTTGGTGGTATTTTGTATCCAAGGAGTTAGTTGTAAGAGGGATTATTAAGTGGTCTAATTTAATTTGTATTATTGGAGTGATGGTTTGGCTATAGATATCAATTAGCAAATACTACTTTTATCTGTATGTATTACTTAGAAGTGTACTGATGGCATGGGCATGTTTGTCAGGGCATTTTACGGGTATACATGATTGGCAATAGTTTAAAATGGAATGTTCTGTGCTAAATCTGTAGACATGTTTCAGAGCAGCTCATTTCATAGCACTTTTAGCATGTCACTGAAAGGTTTATTAACAAATGTGTCATTTGCCTGTTCTTTTGGGGCTGGGGGAGGAGAGCTGCATTTCTGTTTTGGTGCAAAAATAGGATATGTTGCTATTGTTATTCTCTTTGTTTTGCATCCAGCCTTGCTTTATGTGTGAATATAATGTGTTACAACCACACAATTCCTATTGTTCATTTTTCAGATATTTTGACTGTTTTATGTTTCTCTGTGGGTAACAGTGAAATGCTACCTTTTTCTGTTTTATCCGGAAACAGGAATTTTCTAGTTGTGTGATACTTATATGTATTATCATTCTGTTGTGTTTTTGGTCACCTAGGACTATGGCACCAGGGTGTCTCTATCCCTGAAAATTCCCCTTCAGTGACCCTGAGAATCAGGTCATTGTAGAAGCTTTTAGGAGACATGGTGCTTTTCTGCTTGAGAGGGGATGTGGAAATATGTGAGGCAGAATGCAAATTTGGCAGTAGATAATTGTTGATGTGAATGCAGTGGGTGGCCACAGCAGGCCATATGATCAGGTGAGCCATGGGGCCACTAACATTATCTCATCTGCATGGAGGAGAGCAGCTGCAGTGACCTGTGATCAGATGGTTATGGGGGCAGTCTGCTACAGAGACATCACTAACAACAAATGAAGAGTTCCTGTCCACTGTCAGGGGTCCAGACATCTTTCAGGAAAGTGCAGAACAGCATGTCCTTGACAGGAGGAGCTTCAGGTATGCTTATGTATCTCAATTGGTAAATACTCTTGTATATTAAAATATTTGTAGCAATACATTATTTCTGTTTTACAATATCTTGGTTGGGGGGATTGTAGATTACTACAGTTAACAAGACATTCTGATTGATTACACATGGGCTTAGGCTGGATTTGTCATCCAAGTTCTTGTTGAATGTATAATTAGTGGACAAATACAGGGCAAAAAGTTTTACCCCCTGAGTTACTGTTAACTATGATGACATTGTCCTTAACTTTTGCTCAGGAGCAGCTCTTGCTATTGGGCTGCAGGACTGCAGCCCCCCCAGCTTTAAACAAAAAAGAAAAATATAAATTAAAAATAAAATGAGTCATGGAACATAACACATGCACGGCATTTCCGGACTGCTGGTGAACCAGTCTGGAGCATGCAAACAGAATCCAGTCTGTCTCACCAACAGCCCAGATTACAAAGAGAGAAATCGGCAGCACTATCCCAGAGGTCTATGCAATTACAACTGCATAGACTTGAAGGGGAATTGGACTGCACCGTCCGCAGGCTGGGTAGCACCCAGCCTGCTCTCGTGGGACAGACGTCTTGTTGCAGGCTTTGGATGGAAGGACTTGTGTTGTACAGACTTTGCTTGGATACTATATTTACAGACATGGACTTGTAAACAAGGAATACAACGGACAGATTACAAGGTTACTGACTTTGAGGTAAAGAATACAATGGTGTGTGTGTGTGTGTGTGTGTGTGTGTGTGTGTGTGTGTGTGTGTGTGTGTGTGTGTAATGCCCCAGGTGCTATATGGGGGTGGGTAGAGAACAGGCTTGAACTCTGTACCTTGGGCCCAGGTGGCAAGAGCCTGAATTCCCTACCCACCACCATTTGTAAAGAATTTGCAGATTTTTCCCTCATATTTGTTCTGTTCTGTTCCTCATAAAATCTGTGGTTTCTGTAGTTTTGTGTCCTTACAAAGTCAGTAGTGCAATGGTGCAGTGGTAGTATTGTTGCCTGACAGCTACAGGTTCTCTGGTTTAATTCTTGGCTGGGATGCCTTCTGTGTGGAGTCTGCATGTCCTCCCTGTGTTTGTGTGGGTTTCCTCTGGTGTCCTCTCATCTTACAAATCATGTCTGGAGTGTTTCTCCCTGGGCCTCTGCTGTAAATTGGCTTTTGTTCCAAGTCAGACTTTCCTGGTTAACAAATATTAAATAAATAAAAATGACAAGCATTTGAATTTCAGACTTCATATTCTTCAGAAAGTACATGGTAACACAAAACCTTTTATTCTTGCAATTTTTTTAGTTTATAAGTTTATAATATGGATATCTGAAATATGTCCCTATTTTTGGAACTGTATTCCCCCATTATTGGCTTCATCCAGGATTTTTGTGCTAAGAGGTTGACAGGTATGGTGAGAACTGAATTCACTAAATGGTAGCAATTTAAGCGTCAGTCTTCCTCTCTTTCACAAAACTGCTGATTTTGCATAGTGGTATGTTGCTCTGACTGTTTTGCACAGGGTCCTGGGTTCAAGACTTGGCAGTAAAATGTATGGTGGTAACACAGCATTTTATTCTATCAACTTTCCAACATTATACAAGCAATATTTAAAATGTGTCCCTGGTTTTTGAGATTTTTGTCCCCCTCAAAATAAATGTTGGCTTTTTCCAGACGTCTTGTGCTACAAAGTTCAGAGATACAGCTGAGTGTTGAGTAGATTTTAAAAGGAGCTGAGAGCTGCAGGGGAGCAAAAGTTTAGTGCTGTTTATGCTGGGTCAGTTTGCATTGTTAATAGCACAACAGGTAGTGTACTTGCTTTTGATGCAGAAGGCTGTGGGTTCTACTCCCACAGTAGGTAGATGCATTGCTGATACTATACTGTGTTGCAAAGAGGGCGGATGCTGCACTCCTTTTTGGTGAAGATACCTAGTAACTATGAACCCATTATCAGTTTGCCATTCATTCCCTATTGCAATATTACTAGCTTATCATGTTTTTAGTGTAGCATAGGCAATTTATTCCTCAAGGGCAACAAGCACTTTATTTGTAGATGAAATAATGAAATATAAAGTTGTTTGCTAGCAGCAACCTCTTCATTAGTTACAGATCTCTTTATTGTGGAAATATTTAGATGACTTTTACTTTTTCAGAGATTGTGCATATTTACTGATACTGATGGACTGTAGAAGTTTGAGTAGACTTTTATGATGGCAATGTTCTGAATTGGGCAGTTTTGTCATTATTGGTGAATGCATTTTGCTTCATTGTTTACTGGAAAAATGTTCAAAACAATATTTAAAATGCTCTCAAACTGTACTGTATTGTACAAGGAATATAATTTAATACAATCAGGAAGGTGTATAAAAGAGCATGTGTATGTTTGATGTTCAAGGGGCCTGTGATTTGAAAACAGCCCAAACCCAAAGTTAATCTTTATCTGCCATGGGCAAAATGTATTTTTTAAATGTTGGTTTCAATGCTGTTTCAATGAATGTGAGTTTCAAGGGCAGAGAAGTTTTAATGCTAAGTCTGTTTTCATTGTGAGACTGCATTGCTTTGTTTAGCAGAAGTGTTTGCGCTGTAAAATGCAAAATAAAACTTTCAAATGAAGTCCAAATCATCACAGAAGTAAAGCATTATACACATTAGTGTTTATGATAAATGGGGTGAAATAGCAAAGTAATGGTTCATTGGAATGGCTGCAGGGGGGAGGCTCCATTCGACCATGATTTTGTGAGGGGGGAAGGGCGGCAAACTAAAAGACAGCCACGGCTGAACTATACCTCTCAAATGTCGAGGTTTTTGCTTCTTATTTTTGGTTTGTTCCTCATAAAATTTGTGGTTTTCTGACAAATCATTTAGGAATTAAGTCACTAAATAATGACAGACACTGAGTTTCAGACTTCATAACCTTCAGAAAAATGCATGCTAAAGCAAGACCTGTTATTCTATCAACTGTCTCAGTTTATACAAGAGCAATTTTTTAGTACTGTTTATATGTTCCCCCAATATATTTGGCCTTGTTCAGATTTCATGCATTAACAGGTTGAGAGGTACATGCAAATAAATTGCTTTATAGAATTTGGCATATTCAAACTTCTCAGCTGTCCCCGATTTTGGCTCAAAATTTCGCTCTTCCCCTAATAATCCCTCCGCAAAATGGCAATTTTGGAAGAAAACCTGGAGGATTTATAATTAATAAATAACTGTAATAATCAGAGTTATAGATTATTTTTATTTCAGAAATGCATGCAGATTGTTTTATTTTGTCAGCTGCTCAAGTTAGCAGTACTAATATTAAAAAAGTGTCCCTTCTTTGACAGGTTCCCAGCTGTGTATTATGTGGCTATTTTATATTTTTGCATCACATTTTTGGTCTGTTTTTCATAAAATTGTGTTTTTTGGCAAATTAGCGGCAATCATTAAAGAGTGTAGTTAGAAAATAATGACAGACATTTGAGTTTCAGATTTCAGATTTCATACCCTTCATAAAATTCATACTAATTCATACTATTTTATTAT
Organism: Protopterus annectens; assembly: GCF_019279795.1. Taxonomy (NCBI): domain Eukaryota; kingdom Metazoa; phylum Chordata; order Ceratodontiformes; family Protopteridae; genus Protopterus; species Protopterus annectens. The sequence goes on from NC_056734.1 coordinate 477,364,008, forward strand.
CTTTCTAAGTTTATAAGAGCAATATTTAAAAATTGTCCTTATCTTTGGGCCTTTGTCCCACTATGTATGGCTTTGTTCAGATTTCTTGCTCTGAGGTTGAGAGATATGACAAATGTGTCAGGGCCATCACAGTCAGCCAGAGACATTTCAAATTGTGACATACTTGTTGCACCCCACTCCCCCATGTAGTGACTCTGGATGTGTCCAGGCAAGGCAAGGAGCAATTATGCAGTGTAAATGTGCAGAGTATCCCCCCATCCAAGGTAGACACAAGTAGTACAGTGGCTTTTCATCTATACTTTATTTTGCAGAATGTTCTGGTTTCTGTCATATTTTTATACTGTTGGTTTATGCTTATTATGATTCAGAAAGTGCCTGTTGCTCTGTGTTTAAGTAGCAATGCTTTAATGACCATCAGGTAAGCTTGTCTGAGATTATAAGATGCAAGTAAGCTTTAATAAGCATACTGTTAAAGAAGTGCCAACACTGAAAGTCTTTCTCTTGTTTCCAGGAAGAGAATACTTACATAAATGGATAACGTATAAGCCTTGGGTTTTGAAATGCACATGACAGTATTTGTAATAAAGGACAGGATTACAGTATTTTAAGAAGCTCATTACCTTTGTTGGGGACTTGCAGTCATCTTTGCAGGCTTTACCCGTAAACTAAACACAATGCCAATTTATCATGTGTGGTCCATAACCTGTGCAGTAATCCTTTAAGCAATTTATCTCGAGCTTGTTTCTTGTTTGTTGTTCATTTTTTACTTTGATCATGTTTTCCCTGTGAAACAATTAGATAGTTGTTGTCAGGCAGCAGGTCTTTTTTGGATAAGAAACATTTTTACAAGTGGGAGTATCACAGAGATTGCTACTTGGTACTTTTATAAAGCTGAATATAAATTATAATTAGAACAAGGAGAAGTGGTTTGAGTTGAGTGCTGCTTGATTTTGACTGGCATTCCAGTAATGTATTTAAAAAGTAATTTATTTTTCATGCCTCACAACCTTTTTGTTTCCATCTAGATATTAAGTAAGCTGTCATGCAGCCAATGCACTGAAATGTTTTTTTCTTCTTCTACACTTTAATTTGTCTTGATTGGACTCTGATAATGATGGTTTGGCACCCAGGGTAGCATATTTAATTAAAGTTACAGTTTTTGTGGTTTTGAGCATAGCTCCTCCCTTTTCTAGTTGGCCACACCCATTCCCATTGACCCCACACATTCAGCTGTCTGCTGCAGCCCCCTTTTGATTTGAAGTCACCAGCCACCACTGCTTTTGCTTAGCTTCTCAGGAACATTGTCCATGGGAAGCATAGCATCAACTGCACATGGTAAGCCAAATAACTTCTTTGTCAGTGATGATAAACAATTCAAATAAATATATAATTCTATCCATATGTGTGATGTGAGTGTCAGGGCTTTGTGTATAATGCTGTACTGCCTGTATTAGTGGCATCAGTTAGTTTGTTAGCATCCATATGACTGTAGTAGTGTAGCTATTAATGTATTTCCTGTGTTTGTTACTTATTACCACAGGTGATCCTGACAGTGGAAGTGAAGGACTCTTACCACATTATGTCAGAGTATTGGCAGATTCTGCTGATGACAGTGGCCAAACAAAGGCACAGTCAAGGGGTGCAGATTTGAATCTGACACTGAGGTTGACATTCAGCCATCCCCTGTAATTCCACTGGACGCAGCCAGCAGGCCTATGCCAACCCATTCCAGTGAGCACTCAGATATTATACAGGTGGGATTACTGTGTCTTCAGTGCCTGTTGACTCTGACTGTAGCCAAAGTGTGGGTGAGGCACCACACTGGAAGGTCGTTAGAGGTGCTTGGAGAAGGCCTGCTGTCCATCCTCCAACTGATCCAAGTGTGTCTTTCCGTGCCACTCAATGTATGTTTAGGGCCATCATGGAGGCACAGGCATGTTCCCATAGGTCCTCCAGAGAAATGCTTAGGGTTGTAGATGTGGAACAGGCTGACATGCATGACTGCCTCCAACATGTTACTGATTCAATGGATCAGATGAATGACACTTTGGAACGGTGGTGTCTGTGATGGAACATCTGCTGGGAGGGGGATGGCATCCTCATGGTTGTAGGTCAGTCACATCATCTGCTGTTAGCGGCCATGGCTGTGCCTGATCACGCTCCCATAGTAACAGTACTTCCATTGCTCTGTCAGTGTTTTAGGTGTCCACACCCAGGCATGACAGGCCATGGAGTCATGGTCGTGGTCCAGCAGACATCATTCACATTCAGGTAGCAACAGTGCAGCTGACTGTGGGCGTGGACATGCCAGTGCTTCTCATGACAGAGACAGCCGTTGTGGTCTGGTAAGACAAGGATGAACTGCCACCTTTACCATGCATGGCTTACACCTGTCCGACATACGAAGATGTAGTACTACCACAGAGCTTGGCTGTGTTCATACAGACATTCACACACAAATTTCACCTGGAGGACCTATACAGACATGTACACAACAGTTACATGTTTCGGTTGTGAAGCTTGAAGCTCATTTTGTCTCACTGGCCATTTATTACTTTATCCAAATGTCTGCCTGCTTCTCCTTCTTACTCACACATCACAGACCTTTTGTGTCAGCCTAGGATTCCTTCCCCCTGCAACACACACACACACACAACACCCTGTGCAAGTGATGATAACTGTGCCATATCTCTATTTCCTATATTTTGGATTCAGGAATACATAACATTTGTGTCTGATGCTCAGGGTGCATAGCTGACCTAAATGCTTAGTATATCTGCATTTGGGATGTTGAACTGGTAATTGTACTTTTGACTTATAATGGTTTTAGAAAGTTAGACAGTTGATAACATCAAATATTTTTGCATCCGTATTGTTAATGATCCTGTGAGGTTTGTAAAGTCTGAAACTGAAATGTGTCTCATTACTTTCTAACTTCTCTCTTTAATGATTTTTCAGTATAAAAGTATGGTGCTAAACTGAGGGCATTTGGTGACCATCAGTACTTTTGAGAGGTATGACTGTGTGGCTCTTTGATTTCTGAGGCCTACTACTTGATAATGGACACATACAAGTCACATAAGTCTCTGTTGTCATGTGTTAAATCACCCACCTTTTACTTGCTTACATTATCAAGTAACAACATGCAAGGATATGCCATTCATTCATATTATTACACAATGCACTCCAGGATCAACACTTACCTTGTAAATCCAGCAGTTGCAACAGTTTTAGTTCAGGGCTGACTCTGTCTGATGCTAGCAGTACACAGCCATTACATGGGTAGGTAAAGGTTGTGAGCATAGCCTTGCATCGATATTACTATATGTATGTGCATAGGAGGAAGGTTTTAGACTCTTAGGTGGTGAGTGAGTGTGCTTTGTATTGTCTCTTAGTCAGTACAAAGGCATATTGAGCATGATTGCATCTGCCTATGTCCAGAGCAGTTGCTGGATCCCCCTCTGTCTCCTCATTTGTGTGTGACCATGGTGACCTTGCCATTGGTGGTGGGATGTGTGCCCTTCCCCTTGTAGATCCTGCTGAAGCTGTTTTCTCAGGATGATGTTGTGTAGCATGTCACATACAGTGAATATTTCAGTACATGTGTGTGGATTAATGTAGGGGTTCCAAAAGATGTATCTAGGCACCAGAACTGCGACTTCAGCAGCCCAAACACACACTCTATGATATTTCTGGTTTGAGCATGTGCCTCATTAGGGCGTTCTTCAGCATGTGTGTGCGCATTTCTGATGGGAGTCATCAGCCACGATTCCAGTGCATAACCTGCATCCCCCAGTAAATGACCCTGTGGTATATCCCCCCAGTGAACATCTGATACAGTTGGCAGGTGTGCCAAATGTGTGAGCCGTTGTAACTGTCTGTGTTGCCAGCACACACACTTTCAAAGTGATTTCTTTGGCATTACACACAACTGGGCAGTTATTAGAGTGGAAGTTCTTTCTATTTATGTAGAGCTTTCCCTGTAACCCGGGTGATGCCTTAGCTTCTATATATGTACACTCTATGGCACCCAGTACTTCAGGGTAGAGTACTGCAGAGTAGAACTGCTGCATATTTGTGGCCCTGTCCTCAGTAGTATAGGGGAAAATACATGTGGTCAGTGGCATGTTGTAGCATAGCATTCAAGAATTGATGGAAGATCTTGGATGATGATGCCTGTGACACCCCTAGCATGTCCCCTGTTAGTCTCTGAAAGGTTCTTGTAGCTAAAATTCTAAGTGCTACACATACCTTTGTCTCCACTGGTCTGGATTCCCCTCAGTCTGCCCTTGCTGTTAGTTGAGGACGACAGAGGTTGCAGAGTTCATGTAGTGTGTGTCTATCTACCCTGTCACACTCTACAATTTCCATGTCATGTAGATAGTGATACGTTAAACAGGGTCTGAAAACTCTTCTGCTTGGCCATGCTCTATTACCAGCAGCAGCAGCATAGATTTCAGCTTGTTGCACACAGCAGACCCTAACATTCTTTCTGTGTAGAATCCTTTCCATGGCTGTATTCCAGAAGGTTCTGGAATTCACAGGTAAAACCAGCACTGAGTCTGCATGGTTGCTTTATAGTTTGTTGAATAGCTCCTTTACCTTGGATTGGTTGCTCAGCATACAATTCAGCTGCTTATGTTGTAATTGGCATACCACTGTGTTTACCTTGTTCGCGTCATACCACAATGTGCACAAGTTGTAAATGGACCGTGTAGGCTTTATTGAATTTGGCCGCATAGCTTTTTAAATCAGACCATAATTTAGTGACCTTTCCTTTAAAACTGATGGTACTTCCCCTGTAAATAGCTCTGTGTATAGGGAGTTCACAGAAGCAAACCTTCATTTACTTGATGACTTTAATAAATTCTGCTGTAATCCTCCTCTGAAGGATCCTATTGCTAAAGCTGCTACCTAGGCCAGATCCTATTGCTAAAGCTGCTACCTAGGCCTCTGACTTCTACCCCACTTACATAGTTGTATTTATAAGCCAATACCTATTCACAACAAATACAATGAGAAGTTTAAAAACAACCCTCTGCGGTGGAATATCCATATAAATAAATTATACAAGAGAAAGAAACTACTTAATGCTTATAGGAGGTCTCAGTTTACCTACCTTAAGAGCACACCTAAACAAACTATGAAAAAGCCATTAGGAAGCTCAAAAACTGAGTATGGACTTAAAATATCCACTTAAACCAAAAATAACTGCAAATCTTTCTTTAACTAAGGCAGGAAGTTATTAACACCCAAAAGTGTTCAGAAGTAGTCCACAAAAATATTACACTCTCCAACCCAAAGGAAATAGCTAATATCCTAGCTAACAACTTTAGTGCAAATTTTCCTCCACCCACAATTATAGCTATCCCACATGTTTCACAATCCCAGCCATCCCCTTTAATTACCATGAAACAAGTTCTCTCAGCCTTCTCAAAAACTAAGAATATTTCATCCATGAGGGCTGACAACATAACAGGTTGCCTGATTATCAGTGCCAAATATGGACATTCTGAACCACTACTTAAAAGTATTTAATCTAAGCCTGTCCACTGGTTAGATTCCTAAAGCCTGGAAAACAGCTATTGAAATGCCATTACACAAGCGTGACTCAACCACAGACCCTGGTAACTATAGATTCCTTAGTCTCACTAGCCTCATATATACAGCTATGGAGCAGTACTATCTCAGACTTCATTAATCTGGATATTGAAAATCTGTCATCCCTTTACCCTCATCACTTTGACTTTATCAAAGAAAACCCTGTCTCATTAACTTCATTCAATGTTTTGAAAAAGTAACTGAAGCAGTAGATAATGGTTATGCAGTGCATACGACATATCTAGACCGAGCCAAGGCCTCTGACCCTATTCTTCTTGCAAGCATTATTGATAGACTTGTAAATCAGAATATAAATCCTTATACTGTGTGATGGATAGCTAACTGGTTGTCCGACAGAACCCAGGTGGTTAGAGTAGCAGGTGCCACTTCTGAAAGAAAAACAGTTATCAGTGGTGTACCACAAGGCTCAGATATGTGCCCTCTCCTGTTTGTCATATATTTCTCTGACTTTCAGGCCAGCACTTCTGACCTATGATTAACTAAGTTTGCAGATTACTGTAAACTGGGTGTTGTTATGTAGTCTTGACCTGCGACACATGGCTTAGACCATGTTAACAATTGGTGCAATGAGAGTGATGTCAAATTAAATGTACAACATGTAGCATGGTTCATTTAGGTAAACAAAACAGTTTCACTAACTGTGTAGGAGATGCACCCCTCCAGTCAGACACTGCTGCAAGGGATCTGGGTATTCTTGTTGATAATTCTTTATCATTTGACCATTATGTCTCCATAGTAGTTCAGAAAGCCTTTCTGCATTCTAAAGACATCTCCACCAGATCCAAAGAAGTCATAATCCCCCTTTACTCGTATCTTATCAGACCCATTATTGAATATAATGCAGTTTTTCACATGCATTTATCTAAATTCATCACACACACAACTGGAGAGACCTCAGAGATTCATAACTGAAAAGATGTGTGCCCTCAGAAATATTACTTATCAGGAGAGACTGTCAGTCTTTCTCTGTGCTCAGTCTCTTACAGACTTCTCAGTGGAGATCTATGTCTAGCCTTTTGTGCCATGAAAGATCCAACCCAATTTAATCTCCTATTCCTTTGTAGAAGTAATGGTACATCAGATACTCCATTATAGGAAGTAAACCTTCATCAGCACATAAATAAGACATGTTGGTTTGACAAATTCAAATCCCAATATATCCCTCACCTCTGGAAACATGTCAAGCAGAGTAGTACTTTTGCCACCTTCAAGGTAAACCTTGATACCAGACAGCGTCAAATTCTCTCCCGTCTATCTTGTCTTGCCCTCTTTGAGGCTAGGGGAAATTCTGAATAGGGTTTTTGGCTAGGCTTAAAATGGTCTGCAACTGATTGCTTAGAACTTATTTAATATAAGACCAAATTATCTTAGGGGTGGCTTTCTAATGTTGTAATGTCACAATATCACTAGATGGCAGCACACACAAAATTTTATTCCATACTGTCTGCTTAACATTTGCCATCTGATAAGCATATTACTACCGGTGATCACTGCTTGAAATTTTGTTGCTACCACATCTCTCAACTCTTACATTTATAACTCTTTTTAGCTTTCACAAATTCTTTATTCACAAAAGGATGGTTCACTGCCAAAATAAAATTTAGACACATACTAACAATAATGTATAATGATTGGTATAACGCAAACAGTATAAATCATAATACAGTTGATTTCACTCTATTAAATGTATGATGATCTTTATAATGCAAACAGTATAAATTACAGTGTATTTGATTTCACTCTATTCAGCACTTCTTGTATTAAGATTTAATAATGTGTCAAAAGCTGTGTAACACATTTGGTGAAGAAAGGTTGCGAGCTGTGGTTACTACTGAGTAAGATTTTAATTTCATTTGCTGTCCTGTGCACATTCTGTGTACTTATTTCAGTGCCTTTCACTTTTAGACACATTTTTTATTTCATGTTAGAAAAGTTGATTTTAATCACTAGTCGCTTTACCATGCATTTCAGGAAGATTTTGTAACCATGGTTGATGGTGTTCTGCACAGCTGGTTTTATCCTTAGGTTAATTTTACCATTACATACTGATTAATTAATACATATGGATGTGACAGTTATACATTCAAAATAAGAGCTGCATCTACAAGTTTAATGCAGTATCTTAGATGCAGATGTCGATAGTGTATTGGACATCAGCCTTATAATTAAATGTAATAAATTTATGTTACTGACACTTGCATGAAAAAAATACATTGTCTTGACACTAGACGACAGTAGTGAACTGGTTTGAATCTGCTCCAAACCATGACACTGTTCAAATAAAATTACCCCAGCAAACTGAAAACTAAGTAGCAAACAGTAGCTTAACACCTGACTGTAAAGGGAAGTCATACTGATTGCAAAATACTGTTCCTGTTGAAGTCTTGTACTGTTCACTACAGATACAGAGCAGC